>NW_003302553.1:20966933-21018159 GCF_000004255.2 Arabidopsis lyrata subsp. lyrata
ATAATGGAAAGACGTAACTTTAAATGAATAAATGCAAGTATAAAGATATAATTGTAAACTAAAAAAATACGATTGTAATTGAACAAATATAACCGTGAATAATTCAAAGATAAAATTCAATAAAAAGACATAACCGTAAAAAAATAACCGATTTAAACGAAAGGTTGCGATAAAAAGAAGCAACCGGTTTGATGTGCAAATGGTATTTATTAGATTGCTATTATATATATAGATTAAGTTTACAAATTAAACCGAAACCAAACCAAACTAAACCAAAACCAAAACCAAACACTTCATTTGCGTAATTTAGTTTCATACGTTGTTGTATCTATAAATAGTTTTGTTTCTCCAGCATCCATTTCATAATCCTTGTTTCACGGATCTCTCCCATCTCAAAATCCGACCCATTTACGCGTCCCAAACCGGGTCAACCCGCAATGGATAAGCCAAGCTTCGTAATCCAACCCAAAGAAGCAGAATCCGCCGCGAAACAACTCGGCGTCTCCGTACTCCGGCTCCTTCCGTCGTTGGTCAAACCAGCACAATCCTACGCTCGAACTCCGATTTCAAAATTCAACGTCGGAGTCGTCGGACTCGGATCATCAGGTCGGATCTTCTTAGGCGTCAATGTCGAATTCCCAAACCTCCCTCTCCACCACTCAATCCACGCCGAACAATTCCTCGTCACCAATCTCACACTCAACGGTGAGCGTCATCTCAAATTCTTCGCCGTCTCCGCCGCACCATGTGGCCATTGCCGTCAATTCCTCCAAGAAATCCGCGACGCTCCTGAAATCAAAATCCTAATCACCGATCCAAAAAACTCCGCCGATTCCGATTCCGCCGCCGATTCAGACGGATTCTTACGTCTCGGAAGCTTCTTGCCACACAGATTCGGTCCCGACGATCTTCTCGAGAAAGATCTTCCTCTTCTTCTCGAACCTCACGATAACCATCTCAAAATCTCAGATCTCGATTCGATTCGTAACGGAATCACTGATTCATCCGCCGATTTGAAACAAACGGCTTTAGCGGCGGCGAATAGATCGTACGCGCCGTATAGTTTATGTCCGTCGGGAGTTTCGTTGGTGGATTGTGACGGGAAAGTGTACAGAGGTTGGTACATGGAATCGGCGGCGTACAATCCTAGTATGGGACCAGTACAGGCGGCGTTGGTTGATTACGTGGCAAATGGTGGTGGAGGAGGTTACGAGAGGATCATCGGAGCGGTTCTGGTGGAGAAAGAAGATGCGGTGGTGCGGCAAGAGCGCACGGCGAGGTTGTTATTAGAGACTATATCGCCGAAATGCGAATTCAAAGTGTTTCATTGCTATGGAGCTTAAGAGAATCCATTTAATTATCGGAAGAATAAAGGAATTAAAAAAAAGGGATAAAATGTTTAATTCATATAATTGTTGAAATTGATGTGATTCTCTTGTCAATGATGTGGATAGATTTTTAAAAAATGCTGATGACACAGAGAGAAGAAGAAAAGTTTTTATTTTTACTTTAGTGTTGATGATAAATTTAATACGATTATTATGTTTATGGAGTATTCTCACAAAAAACAAATTTGTGTTGGTTATAAAGTTTGTTCCTTCATTTTGAATTTTTAATAGGATCCTATATGAAATTTTAATTCCGTCTTATGTGAATTTTATAAAAGTGACAAAGTCTCAAATCGAAACTAATGGTATTTTTTATTTTACATGTCAAGTTATGATGGTTCTTTATGTTCGCAAAAAGGCAAAAATAAATGAACAGATTGATATGCCTTTACACATTGAATGTGTTGGAATAAAGGTTCCAAATACGAAGTATGAGAAAGGAGAGAATATAAGATGGTCCACATGCAACTCCTACTATGAGTGGTGAACAATGAATCTAGATTAGTTTCAGATGGAATACTTTTTTTTTATATATACAGTATATATAAAGATAAGAGCATATTTTAGTAGGAACCTTAAAAACCTCTCTCAATTTCCTAGTTATCTTCAACTTTTACAACATAAATGCTAATCCTGGGTTGACTTCTCTCAATTCAAAATTTCTAATAATTGTGTGTTCAAGAATCAAATATATTGATAATTACTCCCTCTGTTCCTGAAAATTTAATGTTTTAGAGTTTACACATATATTAAGAAACAATCATGATTTAATCATTTAATAATTTTTTATTTTTATTAAATATTTTTAATAATGTATGAACCAATAGTAATCTAAAACAGTTAATTATTTGTAATCATTACGCCTTGAAATCTACGATTTGTTAATATCAATTAATAAAAATAAAATAAAAAGCTAGAAAATCAATCTTTGTGGAACAAACCTAAAACATTAGAACATTAGAACATCAAACTTTCAGGAACGGAGGGAGTATATGATTAGCGTAATTTTTTTTATCATGTACATTTGTAGAGGCCTTTGCTAACTATGAAAGCAGGGAATATATACTATATAGAAGTGTGAAAGTATAAATCACATTTGGAAAACAAGTGATAATAGGATCATCTAGCCGTTACAAAGATTCGGGATCTTCTCAAATTATATAAATAACACTAAATCAGTTTTGTAGGTATGCGTATATAATACCTCTCCTTGTACATCTTATTGAAGTGCAAATATGAGAATTCTTATATTTTAACAAGATGGTCTACAAGAAATTCCTATAATCATATTACGAGTGATAAATAATGAATAGAATTTACGAGCTCTAGATTGAGATATGTAGATTGCTTTTGGTAAAAAATTTGGTCTCTTAAGGTAGAGTTTTAAGGAAAATGGATGTGTTTGCTTAAAAAGCCGAGAAAAAACATTGTGAAAACAAAAACGTTGACATCTTTGTTGTCTCTGCAAACACTACACGTCGCTGTTGACTTGTCATATATATTGATGCCTTTACAGTCAGAGCCGTGCCAGAGGCGGTACATAAGACAAAAAATCAAAATACTAATTATCACCCTTAGAGCATACACAATGGTAAACTTTATGTATGGGTGTGAGTATTAAAATATTCAAAAGTAAGAGAACAGTGCACATGGAATGCGTATGCGAGTGTTAGTTTACAACCGAGTGTGAGGGGCAGGTGTCTTTGTTTGGTTGGTTCTGATTGTTTTTATATTAAAAAATTGTTTTCATCTCTCCTCTCTGTTCCTTCGATGAAAACAATTTTTCATCTTTTCTCTGTGTTCCTCCTCTGTTCCTCATCTCTCCTCTCTCCTCTCTAACTTTATTTTACTAATTTAATTTGCCTCACATCTATCTTCTTGAGTGCCGCACTGCTGATGCTCTTAGTATAAAAGAAAATTGAAGTAAACATAAAATATTAATTCTGAAACATAATGATTGTATAGAAAATCGTTAATTAAATTTTCAAAATCAATATTTTAATATTTTGTGAATAGCCGAGATAGTTGAAACATCAAATCTATAAAGAAAGTTCAAATCCTTTGTTAATGAGAGAAGCAATGGTCGTCAAAGGACCTTGTGATCACCTTATTGTTTTTATTTCAGTGTTTACATTTAATTTCTAACTAATTACTAATTTTGAAAAGAAAAAAAATCTCACTAACTCGATTTATCAAAAATATCATGTTTAGAAGTGAGGAAAATATTCAAAAGCATCACGCTTCTATAGTAAAACTTTGGTTTAAATTTACATTAATATGCTATTGATTTTTGTAAGTTAAAATGGTTGTAGGCGAAGGTTTTATTTTGGCTAACGTAGCCACGGCCCTGTTTACAGTACACACGTCTTTCGGTCTTTGTTGTCTCTTCAAACACTACACGTCAATTGTTTTGTTTTACGTTTTAGGTAAAAGACATCAAAAGTGTCATTTCATGTTACAACAACTTGTGTGTAACAAATCATCATCCAATCTTCATTGGACAGAGTATGGAGTCACTTTGCATTTTTATTTCCGATGTGACAAGCTCAGAGATAATGCTTATGGTTTTATGTTGTTTCGTCAATTCTCTTATCATCTTTAATGATCAGCAAAGTTTACGTATTCCTAAAGACCTAAATTCAATGTGAACATATATAACTGAAAAAGGCCTAAATACCGGGTAACAAAAATGTAAAATCACTGAGAGCCAAATAAGTTATCAACTTTAATCACAACAAAATGCTTTTGAATAAATAACCGAAAATAAGAGAGGGGTTGATATCCACACAATTGTCACCACAAAGGCTATGATCAAGGGTGTGACGGTCGGAGAGAGATAATTGAGAATAATAGAAGGTAAAAGAATGAGGAGAAAAGCGAAAAGTGACGAGCAGCGGAAATATTCGTGATTATTATTTTTTTAAACGGATATATTTCTCTCTAATTTCCTTTTGTTTTTTAATTTGGGAGAAAAAAACTAATGTGGTGTTGTTGACCCTGTGGTAAATCTCGCAGGTAAAAAGTATTGGATTCGACGCTTATTGGAAGACATCTCTTCTCCAAAAGAGATGAATTTAATTTGGTGTAAATCCCATCTCTGAGAGACGTAGGATCCTCGAACTTGAACTTCCATATATTCAAAAAGATTGAAAAAAAAATACAAAAGCTTTTTTTTTTTTTTTTTCGTCAAATGATATCATTATATTATATGGTTTGAACAATCGCTATGCAGCGCGTTTGTTATTACATGAGGAACTAAATTATGAAAAACGAAACATGAATGAGAAGGAATCAAATGTTTGGCTAAAATATCTGCAGGCTTGTTGTTCCCACGTCGACACCATGTGAATTGACTCTCTGCAAACCTTGTCCTCCATTTTCTTGCTTCCCTCAACCAATTAAAGGCTTCAAAGTTAAGCTTCTGTCCACTGAGTAGGTCTACTACTTCCTTATTGTCACCTTCAAAACATACCCGATTGTAACCCTTGATCCAGCAATGTTGCATGGCCATAATTAACGCTTGGAACTCACTCTCGACGACGTTCCTTGTTTGATTACCTTTAGCTTGACCAGCCCCCAAATAAGTACCTCTATCGTTTCTTATCACCCAACCTGCTTGAGAAATCCTTCCATTTGAATATGTGCCATCATAATTACATTTAATCCAGTGTTGGTTTGGTGTTTCCCATCTCGATTCTGATCGTGTCTCAGAAGGAGTATGAGCTCGTGATCCTCGCATGTCTTCTGTATGTCTTTCTTGATCCTGCCATTCTTGAGCATCATCCCTCGCCTGTCTTATGATCTTCCTCCACGATGTGGATCTTCTTTGAAAACAGAGTATATTGCGACTTATCCATAATCTCCATAAAATCCACAGAGGAAAATGACGGAGATGAGAAAATCTTGTTGACGTGTTGCAAGTCATTATAGCCTTAATCTTCTCTTCCAAAGAGATATTTGGGTCTGTTAGTGAAGCTAATGGAAAACCAGACCCACGCCAAACTGCCTGTGCCATGACACAATCAAAGAACAAGTGACATGTTGTTTCCACATTGGAGCAACAATAACAACAAAGAGGTTGGTTACTCATATGTCGATAAACTAGATTGGCTTTAGTAGCTAAAGCGTCGGAGAGGAGTTTCCATAAGAAGTGCTTTAACTTCGGAGCGGTGTTGATACGCCACACTTGAGCTTTAAGATCATTATCACCCGGAGTAGAACGGATTTGTTGTTCGCTTGGGAGATGTGTCGCCAACCAGTAAGCAGACTTCACGGTGTATATACCCTCTTTTGTGTAGTGCCATCCCAATAAATCCTTCTCAGCCCCTGGGCAAATCTTAATTGACAAAACTTTGTCTACATCTTCATGTGAATCCACGCATTGACTCTGTTTGTGTCCCAGCCCGTTTTCCTTGTATTCAAAAGGTCACTCACCATTTTTGGCCCTATAGAATCTGAACTTGTCCTTGGAGACCGAGGAGGATGACAAGGTAACCACGGGTCCATCCAAGCATTTATTAGAGATCCATCGCCAATGCAAAACCTGAGACCTTTTTTAACCAAATCCCGGCCTTGTAAAATCGACTTCCAATGAAACGATGCTTTCTTACCCTGGCCTGCAGTTAGAACAGATTCATTGTGTAAACCGGCATTGCCAATGCAACGGCCTTCAATAACACCTCTTTGCCCCCCTGCGAGAGATACTTCTTACTCCAACTTTGAGTTTTATCTTTAACCTTTTCCACAATGTATTGAAAGAAATCCGCTTTCTTTTTATCAAATTGTTCTAGAAGCCCCAAGTACTTACCTCCACCCCCTTCATTGTGTATGTTTAGTAGATTGCGGATACGCCTTTTTGTATCTTGTTTAACATGATGCCCAAAGGTGATGGCCGATTTCCGGAGGTTGACCGCTTGTCCAGACACTTCTTCGTATTTATTCAATATACTCTTAATCGTTTACCAAGAACGCTGATTCGCAAGAGTAAAGAACAACGAATCGTCTGCGAAAAGTAGATGAGAGACTGCGGGAGCTTGTTGACTAACTTTGATGCCTTGTATCTTTTTATTTTTCTCTGCTTGCTTCATCATATGGGATAGAACTTCTGCGCATAGTATAAACAGATATGGAGAAAGTGGATCACCTTGGCGTATGCCTCTGGTCGGAGTGATGTTGCTGTATGGAGTTCCATTGATCAAAACTGAGTACTGAACCGTTGACACACACCTCATGATCCAGTTAATCCAACGTTGATCAAATCCCATATGGTACATCGTTGTTTCCAAAAACTTCCATTCAAGACGGTCATAAGCTTTAGCTATATCCGTCTTTAAGGCCATGTAGTATTTTGCTTGAAGCTTCCTTGCCTTAAGAGTATGGAATATTTCATGAGCAATGGTGATATTATCAGTGATCATGCGACCGGGGATGAATGCTGCTTGATTTTCAGATATGGCTCTGGATAAATGTTTCTTCAGCCGATTGACCAGGATTTTGGATATTATCTTGTAACTTACGTTACAAAGAGCAATAGGTCGAAATTCCGCCATTGTTTGTGGAGCGACAACCTTTGCCAAGAGACAAATGTTGGTATGATTATGTGTCTGATCAAACTCGTTGTCCCTGAAAAAACTTTGGACCTCCTTGTAGATTTCCGGGCTTATGTCATTCCAAAAATGTTGATAAAAGGCTCCTGTAAAACCGTCTGGACCAGGAGCTTTTGTAGGACCTACTGCAAACACTGATTCTTTTATTTCCTCCATTGTAACCTCACGTGTAAGATCCTCGTTGATTGTTGCTGTGATTCGTCTCGGGAAATTATGAAACACTTCTGTAAAGGCGGAGTTAGGCGCTGGGATCGAAGTATAGATCTTTGAAAAGTAATCGGTTGCAATTTCTGCAATGTTGTGATCTCCACGTCTGCTTTCACCATTACCATCTTCAATTGAGAGAATTCGGTTTCGATTTCTTCTGACCTTGGTTGTTAAATGAAAGTACTTGGTGAATCTGTCCCCAAAATTGAGCCAATTATTTCTGCTTTTCGTTTTCCAGTAAACTTCCTCGTCGATATAAGCTTGGTTTAAATCTCTCTTGAGTTTGGCTCTCTCCGCCGTATTAGCACTTCCGGTGGTAATCGCTCTGTTAAGATGCCAACGAATGATTTTAATTCTTTCAGCTGCATGAGACCGATATCTCTGCTTCCACTTAGAGATTCCTTTCCTGCATTGTGTAAGTCGATGAGTCATGGAAATGTTGCCTTCTCTGGTTGTTCCTTGGCCTCGCCAACCTTGTGTAACAGTGTCCCTGAAACCATCCTTATTTGTAAATCGAGCATCATACCGGAAAAATCCTTTGCGATTCTCTCTTTGATTTGAGAAACCTGTAACCAGTGGCCGATGATCGGATTCACCAAACTCCAGAAACTCTGTTTCAGCAATTGGGAAAAGAGATGACCATTCATTATTAGCCATCGTGCGGTCAAGACAACATAAAACATAGTGCTGGCCTCTCTGCCCTGCCCAAGAGAAACGATCCCCACTAGATTTTAAGTCTGTTAAATTACAAGTCCTAACCATCCTTCTTAGGTCTCTAAAGGAATGTTCTGGTCTTATTCTACCCCCACTTTTCTCATTATTTCCCAGAAGCTCGTTAAAATCTCCCATAATTAACCAAGGACTCCCTTGTCTCTGAGTATGAACGCGTTCGATACGTTCCCATAAATGATTTTGTAAACTTGGATTTGGGTTACCGTATACAAACGACAAATAGAAACTTCCTTCATTACTATTCACATAAAGATCTACAAGATTAGGAGATTGGAAACAAAGGGAAATATCTACATGATCCTTCCAATAAACTACCAAACCCCCACTACGACCTATAGGAGGAACTATTACATGATTGTTAAAATCTAACTCACAACCCTTGTCCCTCATATAGTCGTCATCCTGCTTCGTTTCAGAAAGGCAAATGATGTCCAGGAGATACTTCTTAGAAATCTCCTTAAGGCGTCGAACTGTAAGGTCATTGCCGAAACCTTGACAGTTCCAACAGGCTGTCCTCATGGCGGATGTGGTGGATTCGGGCCCACCACGCCTCTGCACTGGTTAGGCTCACCGGAGCCTCCACTTCCTTCTCCCTTCTCCCGAATGACCACCTTCTCTGAAGCCTCTGCCACTTCTGATTCAAAAATCACATCTTCCCTCTTGCGTTTTCCACAATCTCTTGTCTCCATTATGTTCTGTGGGAGTTGGTCAGAAACCTCCAAATGATCCAATCTTGGGTGAATCATCGCCGAATAACGACGATAGCTTGGGCTGCTTGGAATATCTCCAGTGGCGTTGTCAAAAATTGGAATTGGGTTGAACAACTCACTTGCCTCTCTTTCGGCATTATATATGCTGTAGTGTTCATAAACCTCCGGAGGACCTTCCATGTTGGCCAAAGTGTCATGGTTTGGATCAATGTCATCCAATTCATCTGCTTCCTCTTCGGCAATTTCCTCAACATTCCTGTTTTGATATTCTGCCCCAAGATCCTCCCCCTCTTCGATCTCTCTTAGCACCACACGTGATTTGGAACCCGAGCCTGAGGCGGCTCCTCTGTGGAAGTCGAAACTAACACAATCAAGATTTGTCTAGGGTTTTATTTTAGGGATACGAAAATCGTGAATTCTCAAAGAACAACAGAAACGATTGTAACCAAAGATGGTGTTCTTGATATTATAAAGAAAAAGATGACTTTGATCGTACAAGAGTTTGATCGTAAAAGAAAAAGATGTTTGTGCTGTGAGAGCTTTGCGTAGTGTAAATTCTAGAGCGATATTGCTTGCCCTTTGCTTGAGCCTTGAGTCTCTTTATATATAGGTGATAAACCGCCTCTCCAGCGATATTCTCGGAAGATTTCCATTTATCTTGAAGTCGGCTCAGAATATCGCGGATTAGGATAGTTTCCTTATTTTTCGGAGTCTTTGGGAGATTTCCTGATTTGAATCGATCCTTCTAGATTCTCTCTTATCATTTCCGGGTATATCGGAAATGATCCTTCTTGTTCGGAAATGATACCTTGCTTGGAAATGGTACTTTGAAAGCGAATATTTGCTAAGTCTTTACCTCAGGCGATGATGAAGACTTCACCTCGGAGAAACTTGTGCAATCGGCTCGGGTACACAGGAAAGACTGGCTCGGGCACTCTAGGATGGCTTCTTTGGGTGTCCCCGAGGCGATGGGCTCAGAAACTCCCGAGGCGACCAGGCTCGGGTACCCCCGAGGCAATTGGGCTCGGGTGCTTGAGACGTCTTGTTCAGGGTATCCCCGAGGCGATGGGCTCGGGTGCTTGAAACGTCTTGTCAAGGTATCCCCGAGGCGATGGGCTCGGGTGCTTGAAACGTCTTGTTAAGGTATCCCCGAAGCGATGGGCTCGGGTGCTTGAAACGTCTTGTTAAGGTATCCCCGAGGCGATGGGCTCGGGTATACTAAATCGATTAGATGGATATCCCGAGGTGAACGATGCGATGCCCCGAGGTGATCACTGAAAGACTCCCGAAGTGTTCTAAGTCTGGCTCGGCGCCAAAGGGTGGAATCCGACCCCAACAGTTAGCCCCCCAGCTCATTAGTTTGGAGAACCAAGCGTGACGAGCTTTATGACAATCAGGCCGAGCCGTTTACTTTGAACAGTTCGGTCCCTTTAAAGTTTTTGGCGATTCGAATTCCTCTGTCGTTTCATCTTCTCTTGGCGTGTGACGGTTGGGATTCCTTCTCGAGAAGTGGAAAGGTCCTTTCGCTGATTCCCGAGATTCGTGCGGATGCGAAGTATCCTACTCACTTCGTTTGTGCCCGACGCGCCTCAGACGCGGATACGATGTGTTTTATTTGGCTCGTTCGTACCCGACGCGCCCCAAATCCCTATAAATGTTAAGCCTCCGATTCATTTTTTCATTTCGCAATTGCAAAGGAAAATTTTCAAGGTTCGTTCTCTTCTCTCTGATCTTGAGTTCTTGCATTTTCTACTTTTTCCGTTAATACTTCCGTCATAACGCCACCGTCATTAGATCTAGGTTGATTTCTCCGATCTGTCAAACTTTGTTCCTCCGATCAACTTCTTCAATCTCCCGAGCCAGAAAATGTCTCTCTCTGATTCCAGCGACTCGCCCCGAGGTGACACTCATCTCCCCGTCTACAAGAGAAAGATGGTCTGGAGTTCCTCGAGCGACCCCGAGGCGGATACCACGGACCATCAGATCGTGTTGTACCGTGGTAGTGATGCAGAGTCGGCTTCATGGGAAGAAGACCCGAGCCGTTTCATCGTTTGGAAAGACGCGATTGCAAATGTGGCTCGGGATCAGGATTTGCCTGATGATCCCGAGGCGATTTTGAGTAGAAGGAGGATCCATCCACCGGCAGCTGGTGAAGCTGGAGTATCGTGCTGGCGAAATGCCCCCGAGGTGCCTCTACTTCCTATTAAGGCCGAGGAGGTTCACTACGATTCTGACGAGGCGGCTAGGTTGCTTCAAGCTAAAGTCCAAGCAGCCAAGGTTCAACAGAAGAGAAAACGAGCCAAGAAAGCTAGGAAACCTGATCCCCCGGGTTCTACTTTATGCACGGAGGATTCCCTTCGGGATCTCAAGGCTCGATTTGGTTTTAGCGAGGGGGTTGAACTGAGACTTCCAACTCCAAATGAGCGAGCCGATGATCCACCCGAGGGGTTTTTTACCCTTTACGAGGGGTTCTTCTATCATTGCTACCTTTGGCTTCCAATCCCGAGGCCGATTTTGGCGTTTCTGTGGTCGTACAAGATTGCTTTATCCCAGATAACGACCCGAGACTTGCGGCATCTAGTGGGGATTTTAGTCCGAAGTATTGAGACGGTCAATCTTGTCGACCTGAGCCACTTAAGGAATCTCCTAGAGATCCGGCGCATACCGGGCCCTGTTGAGAGATTTTACATATCTCCGAGGCCAAATAGGAGGGTTATCGGTGGTTTCCCGAGCAAGGATGAGAAATACACCGACCATTTCTTCTTCGTAGCCTTGAATGAGTATAGTGTCCACGAGGACTACTTAGGGAAAGTTGTTGGAAAGTGGAGACAAATCGGTACTACGCCCGAAGCCGTATTTGCTGTCTTGTTTTGCTTTAACCTTTTTACTGACCGTTTTTCCTTGTTCATGCAGATCGGAACCCGTCGTTTCTCGAAGACATTCCCGAAGGTTTTCTAGATCTCCACGACGAACTAATTGCTCGGAAGTGCGATTGGACAAAACACTTCTCCCAGGAAAGAATCGAGAGAGCCTTGCGTTTGTTGCACGGAGCTCCCTGCCAGTCTTCTTCAGAATCTTCCGACCACCGTCTAGATCACCTCATTGAAATGCAAGGAGCTGCGCAATCTCTGAGAGCCAGGAAGGCTGCTGAAAAGAAGGCGGCTAAGGAAAAAGCCGTTTTGGAGGCAAACTTCAGACCTCCTACTCCTCCCGAGGCCAACCCTGAGGTCGTTATTGGTGCCGAGGCAACTGATGAAGCTCGGGATATGGTTTCGATCGTTCCCGAGGTGGCCGGGCACATCTCCCCTACGACCGACATCCCCGAGGTGGTAGGGACTCTGGTCGTTGCTGCTCCAGCCGCCGAGGCGAAATCCAAAACTAGGGGAAAAAGACCTCGAGGTGATGGCTCGGGAGTTCCTAGGAAGGAGAAAAGGAGTCGTAGTGAAACTCCACTGTACAAGGACAAGATCGCTTCGGCGAACTTTGTCGCTTCTTGCTCGGGTCCGCCCTTGTCTACTCCCGATGCCTTGTTGGAGGCTCAAAACTATCGTGAAACCGCTGCCGGATTCCTGAAGGTATCATCGATCTGTTCTTGACCTATTTTACTATCGTTTCCATATTTGCTTGCTAATGATTCTCGTTCTATTTCAGGCCTTCCATTCGATGAATTCCATGGTTCGGGCCTATGATTCTGGAGCTCGGAAGTCCGAGCTGGCCTGTGAGAGATCGGAGACGTCCCGAGCTAAGGTCGAAGCTAGGTTGTCCGAGGCAATCGCGGCTAAACAGGAAGCTGAGGCGCTGGCCAAGGCCGAGAAGGTGGAGTGATTGAAAGCTTCTGAGGATAGCCTGCGGACTCAGAGAAAGCTTGAGGCCGAGGTCGAACGACTCCATCGGTTATTTAATGAGGAGAAGGCTCTCCGGGAGAAGGAGATTGTCAGAGAAAGGAGGGCAGCCAAAAGGGAGTTTGCCGAGAAGGTTAGGGCTATCGAGGCGAAGATGGACCAGTTCGGGGAGGTATCCACGCGCTACATGTACTTGGTGCAAGCGCGGGCCAATGCCGAGCTGATAGCCGAGCTGGAGGAAGGGAAAAGGGTAGAAGATGAGAAGGCCGAGGTTCTTCAATGGACGGCTGAGTATGGGGACGCCGAGGATGAGTACGTCCGTCTCGGGACCGAGCTGCGAGAGGACTTGAAGCTTCCTCTGGTTTCCCCGGACTCTGTCGACGATAGCTTCGGGAACCATTCGATCAAAGGTGCCGCGGCTGCGATAGGCGTTGCCGACCAGTCTGGTTCGAACCGAGGTAGCTCAAGTTTCGCCGGTTAACCAAGACTCGATCTGATCCCGAGATGTCTTTTTATTCTCTCTTTTGCCCTTTTTTGTAAGACATGCCTGGACGGCTTTATCCACTGGATGTTAAGTATTTTTATCTTAAAGCTTTTCCGAACTGAATCCAATACTAATGTCAAATATCTAGATTTAGCTTCCGAGCTAACAGCGAGAGGAATCGTGCACCAGTGTTAAGTTAACCGGGTTTATGATTTGCTTGTTGAGAAGTTAAATCCAAATGTTTAAACTTTTCGAGCCGAAAGTGTAGTGAGTCGTGCACCAGTGTTAGGATAACTGGGTTTTGACTAAGTGGGACTAATCCTTATCGGTTGCGACCCGAGCTGATGTAGTCGAAACCAGTGCTTAGAAGCGAACTGGGGTACCAGTGTCGAAGTCAACTGGGTTTTCTGAAGACAATTTCCTTATGGCAAGATATCTCCGACCGAATTGTCTCGAATGCTTGTATAGCGCGCTGTAACCGAAGTGGTGAAAAGAGCTTTTTATGTCTGAGGACGTGGCCATCGTCCGAACGAACTTTTAGCTTTATAGGTCGATAGGATGACCGTTAAAATTTCCGAGGTGGATAAAATTGGTAATCCGAAGGGTAAAAAACTTAGAGAACTTGAAAAAATTTAGTAGGAGTATATATGTATACGGACCCACTCCCCCCTTTTTTTATTAGGGGGGGTAGCTGAACTCGTCCGAAGACGAGCTGCCTACGTACCCTTTTCAGGGATCAACCCACCCCGTAGTTCGAGTACATGCGTACCTTAGGTTTTTAGCGGTAATATTTCCTTAGATGCATTGCGTTCCAGGATCTAGGTACCGCTTTGCCGTTCATGTTGACGAGTTCGTAGACGCCGGGACGGATTACCTTTGCGATCGTGTAAGGTCCTTCCCAATTCGCGCCGAGCTTACCTGCGTTCTGTTCGGCGGTATTCTGGAAAACTTTGCGCAGTACAAGATCTCCTTCGTGGAAACGGCGATGCTTAACGTGAGAATTATAGTACCGAGCCGTTGCATTCTGATAATTCTGCATACGGATCAAAGCCGAATCTCTTCTTTCGTCGATTAAGTCCAGCTCGTCCAACATCATCTGAGTGTTGGAATTTTCCTGCTCGGGGAGAAAACGTCTTCTTAGTCCCGGGATCTCGGCTTCGGTGGGAATCACACACTCCGCGCCGTAGACGAGGGTGAATGGCGTTTCTCCCGTGGCCCGCCGCGGCGTGGTTCGATGCGACCATAATACTCCTTCCAATTCGTCAGCCCAGCGGCCTTTCTTCGCGTCGAAACTCTTTTTTATTCCGTCGAGAATCGTCTTGTTGGCTGCTTCGGCTTGACCGTTTCCCTGAGGGTACGGAGGCGTAGACTTGCTGAGGCAGAATCCTTCGAACCGAGCCGAAATAAACTGCGATCCATTGTCCGTAACGATCTCGTAAGGTATCCCATGGCGGCATATGATGTTCTTCCAGACGAAGTTCTCGACCTGCGCATCTTTGATGCTGGCGTAAGAGTCCGCCTCGATCCATTTGGAGAAATAGTCTGTCAGTACGAGGACGAGTTTCTTCTGCTTGGAGTTGTGTAGAGGTCCGATGATGTCCATGGACCATCGCATGAATGGATAAGGCGAAGTTATAGAAGAGAGGAGCTCGGCGGGTTGATGAATGGTTGGTGCGTGCCTCTGGCATTTAACACATCGTTGAGAAAATTTCTCGCAGTCTTTGACCATCGTCGGCCAAAAATATCCGTGGCGTTTGATCTTTATAGCCAGAGCTCTTCCACCAGAATGATTTCCACAAGATCCGCCGTGAACTTCTTCCATGACTCTCCGAGCTTCATTTCCTTCGACACAGATAAGGAGAGGACCAGAAAATCGCCATTTAAAGAGCTCTCCGTCGATCAGAGTATACCGAGCCGCTTTGGCCTTAAGCTTCCGAGCTGCCCATTTTTCGGTAGGAACTTCTCCATCGGCGATGTAGCTTCGGATGGCTCCGACCCATTTGGCGTCGCTTCCGTATTCGGGCTCGGTTGTGTCCGTAGTTTGCTGGTCTAGCTGTTCGATGTCCATTTCTTCCGGTTCTTCTATCTCCCGAGCTGTTAGAACTTGATCCTTGCTATTATCTTCAATGCTCGGCTTTTCGATGAACTCAACCGGTATGATTCTCTTCAGATTTGGGTCGGAGGTTGAAGCTAGAGCCGCTAAGGCATCGGCCGACGTGTTCTCACCTCGTGGGATTCTGGTTAACTCAAACTCTCTGAACTGTTTCGCCAAGTCTTGCGTGAGAGCAAGATACGCTTCCATTCGTTCGTCGCGAGCCGCGTATTCTCCATTGAATTGATTAGCCACGTGCTGGGAGTCGCAAAAGGCTCGCAGCTTGTTGATCTTAAGTCCCCGAGCCAGCTTAAGTCCTGCTATCAGCGCTTTGTACTCAGCCACGTTGTTAGTCGCGTCGAAATTTAGCCGAAAGGATTGTTCAAGGATTTCACCCTCTGGTGACGCGAGGCGAATTCCGACGCCAGAACCTTGTTTTGAGGATGAGCCGTCGACGTGGAGGATCCAAACAGCGTTGCGTGACTCTTCTCGGGCGTTCTCCGTTGGCAGCTCGATGATAAAATCGGCCAGGACTTGAGATTTCGCGCATGTTTTGTTCCTGTATTCGATGTCATACTCGCTGAGTTCTACTGCCCACTTAGCTAGGCGTCCTGATTGGCTTGGACTGTGCAAGATGGTTCGGAGTGATACGGGTGCCATGACGACAATTGAGTGAGACTGGAAATATGGCCGTAGCTTCCGAGCTGACATTACTACGGCGAGGGCGAGCTTTTCAGTTTGCGGGTAGCGTGTTTCCGCGTCGGTGAAAGTTTGCGAGACATAAAATATCGGCTTCTGCTCCCCTCTGTCTTCCCTGACTATGACAGGAATAACGGCTCGCCCGGGACTGGTTTCGCTAACACCGGTGGATTAGCCAAATACTTCTTCAGTTCCTGGAAAGCTTCTTCACAGCGATCGGTCCATTCGAATTTCTTGTTCCCACGCAGAGTATCGTAGAAAGCCAGGCATTTGTCAGTGGACCGCGAGATGAATCGGTTCAAGGCTGCGACTTTCCCGGTGAGACGTTGGACTTCGCGCTTGTTCTGTGGTGAGGGCATGTTCAGTAGAGCATCGATTTGCTTCGGGTTTGCTTCGATGCCTCGGTGAGTTACGAGATATCCCAAGAATTCTCCCGACTTTACCGCGAAACGACATTTTGCCGGGTTAAGTTTCATGTTGTGCTTGTTGAGCTGGCGAAAACAGTCGCGTAGATGGGCTATGTGATCGCTTTCTTCAAGGGATTTGACTAACATGTCGTCGATATAAACTTCCATCGTCTTCCCGAGCTGTTCGGAGAACATCCTGTTGACGAGCCGTTGATACGTTGCGCCAGCGTTCTTGAGTCCGAAGGGCATGACTTTGTAACAGTAGATACCTCGGTCTGTGATGAATGCTGTCTTCTCGCGATCGTCGGGGTGCATGAGAATCTGATTGTATCCTGCGAAAGCATCCATGAATGATAGAAACTTATTTCCCGCGGTTGCTTCCACTAAACGATCGATATGTGGGAGCGGAAAACTGTCTTTAGGGCAAGCTTTGTTCAGGTCGGTGAAATCGACGCAGACTCTCCACTTGCCGTTCTTCTTTTTAACCACAACAGGATTTGCTAACCAGTCCGGATATCTTGCTTCAGAGATCGAGCCGATCTTCAAGAGCTTTTCTACTTCGGCGTTCACTGCATTTGCGCGATCCCGACCCAATTTTCTTCGCTTCTGCTTGATGGGCTTGAAAGATGGGTCAACATTCAGCTCGTGGCAGATTACGTCGATGCTTACCCCTGGTAGATCTTCAGCCGACCAGGCGAAGGTGTCGATGTTCTCTTTGAGGAATGAGATGAGCTCGGTCTTGATTTCTTCGGTTAAGTCGCTGCCAATTTCCACGCATCGTTCAGGCCGTTCGTTGTCGAGGCTAATGGAGATTACATGATCCGAGGTAGGCTTCTTCTCCTCGCGCGCCTCCTCGATCTGTAATTGCTATAACTGTTTAAATATAGCCTTCTCTTCACTCCGGCCAAGTTTTGATCTCTTGTGATCGGTTTCGGCCTTCTCTTTAGTGACAGGGTTTCGGAGTTTGTGTGCTGCCATGAAACACATTCGAGAATTTTTCTGGCTGCCCCAGATCGTTTTCACGCCATTAGGGGTCGGGAATTTGACACACAGATGATATGTTGATGCGACAGCTCGCATTAGGTTTAACCACGGAGTTCCCATTATGACGTTGTAGATGGTTGGTCGATCGGTGACGGAGAAGTTGACTATCTTCGTTACCCCGCCGGCTCGGACTGGTAGTTGGATGGTTCCAAGCGTCATCAAAGTTTCCCCTGAAAATCCGAGGACGGGCCTCGGGGTCGGAATTACCTGTGACATATCGATGTTCATTTGTCGGAGCGTTTCGCGAAAGATTACGTCGATGGTGCTGCCGGTGTCAATTAGTACTCGGTAAATATCATGGTCTCCTATCGCTAATGTGACGACGATTGGATAGTTATGAGGCATGTCGAGCCCGTTTGTCTCGCTTTCTTCGAACGTGATCATGTCTTTAGGTCGATCGAAGCGTCTCGTCCAGTTGCTAGGCGTCTCGGCTTGGCGTTGATAAGCTTTGATTGCCGCTACGGTGTCAGGACAGTATGGCGATCCACCCATTATGGTAAGAACCTTCTGCCGCGTACCATCTCGGTCTTCGTCTTCCGTCCCTCGGGTTCTTTTCTGGGACTCCTGGTTCCTTGGTTCGGCCTCGGGGCGTGTCAATCCAGGTGAAGGACTCTCTTCCTCGCCCACGGCCTCGGCCTCTACCGCGGCCACGGCCTCGGGGCGTGTCAATCTGGTAGCTATGGTATCCTGAGAAATTACGCCCTTCGTGATGCGTATACGTACTGCTCTCACGTGTCTTTTTCTGGACCGGAGGCGTCGCTTGGGCTTTCTCGGTTTTATCGGCTCGGGGCGCCTGTTTTGCTGGCTCGTGCCTCTTTGCTAGTAGCGCCATTTCTTCTTCGTGGGCGACGAAATCCGAGGCTCGATGCAGCGCGTCGCGAATTGTTGTTGGTTTAGACAGGTTCAACTCTTTCCTAAATTCTGACTTGTACCAGAGAGCTTTCTTCAAAGCCGAGAGAGCTGCTACATCTGTAATTCCTTCGACCTTGGCTAGCGTCGATTTGAAGGTCTTGAGGAAATCCCTTAATGGCTCGGTGGGCTGTTGAGACAAAGACCACAGATCCGCGTCGGAAGTTCCGGGGTCGATGAGCACGGAGTATTGTTTGAGGAACAATGTCGACAGCTCGTCGAAACTATCAATTGAGTTTCGTTCCAATCTTGAAAACCATTCTAATGCGGGTCCTTTGAGGTGTTCCACGAACAGTAGGCACAGACCTGCATCCTTTTCCCCGGGTTTGAACCTGGCTCGGGCCACAGATATCACGAACGATTTAATGTGGCACTTTGGATCGGTTGATCCGTTGTAAGAGTCGATTTTGAATTTTCCCAGATTGGACATCGTCATTTCAGAAATTCTTTTGGTGAAAGGCGTATTCCGAGATTCTTCCAAAATTCGGTCGATGTTCGGTGCGGAGGATGAAACGCTATGTATCTGGGTTTTGACGAGCTTCATATCAGCTTCCGCCTTGGCTAGGGAGGCTCGGATTTTGCTTAGCTCGTCTTCTCTTTCGGATTCTTCGGCCCACCTTATGTTTTCCTCAGTTTCTTCATCGTCAGTGAGATCTGTTCGCTCGGCGGAGTTAGCTCCGGCTCGGGTACGCTCATCTTGCAGATCATCCGGCTCGTCCGTCAAGTCCACTGCGTCCGGCTCGGTGGGATCATCTCGGTTCTCGCATCTGGCAGGGTCGGCTCGGGTTGCGACTCTGGTGTTGCCGGTTGGTGTCGCGAACGTGAGTCTCGTTGGGTTGATGCCAGGCAAGTCCCTCCGAGCTCGTGGCGGCCGAGTCTGGAAACGTGTGGTTTTTTGTTGCCCACGTGTTGCGATTTCGTCGACTCGTTGCGCCAAGGTTTTGTTAGCTTTCTCTTGGTCGTCAGCTTTCTTCTGGAATTTAACCATTAGATCTTTTAGTTCGGCTAGAGTTGCTATGATCGTCGGATCGGCTTGAGTGGTGCTAGAAGGAGGGTTCGGAGGGTTAGGGTTCCCTCCTCCGGCTGGTGGTATCTGACGATCGTCTTCGTTCACCATCCTCTCTGGTATTCGAGTCTTGCGTTCTTAGGGTAAGAGAATTCTAAAGTAATCCCCACAGACGGCGCCAAACTGTGGAAGTCGAAACTAACACAATCAAGATTTGTCTAGGGTTTTATTTTAGGGATACGAAAATCGTGAATTCTCAAAGAACAACAGAAACGATTGTAACCAAAGATGGTGTTCTTGATATTATAAAGAAAAAGATGACTTTGATCGTACAAGAGTTTGATCGTAAAAGAAAAAGATGTTTGTGCTGTGAGAGCTTTGCGTAGTGTAAATTCTAGAGCGATATTGCTTGCCCTTTGCTTGAGCCTTGAGTCTCTTTATATATAGGTGATAAACCGCCTCTCCAGCGATATTCTCGGAAGATTTCCATTTATCTTGAAGTCGGCTCAGAATATCGCGGATTAGGATAGTTTCCTTATTTTTCGGAGTCTTTGAGAGATTTCCTGATTTGAATCGATCCTTCTAGATTCTCTCTTATCATTTCCGGGTATATCGGAAATGATCCTTCTTGTTCGGAAACGATACCTTGCTTGGAAATGGTACTTTGAAAGCGAATATTTGCTAAGTCTTTACCTCGGGCGATGATGAAGACTTCACCTCGGAGAAACTTGTGCAATCGGCTCGGGTACACAGGAAAGACTGGCTCGGGCACTCTAGGATGGCTTCTTCGGGTGTCCCCGAGGCGATGGGCTCAGAAACTCCCGAGGCGACCAGGCTCGGGTACCCCCGAGGCAATTGGGCTCGGGTGCTTGAGACGTCTTGTTCAGGGTATCCCCGAGGCGATGGGCTCGGGTGCTTGAAACGTCTTGTCAAGGTATCCCCGAGGCGATGGGCTCGGGTGCTTGAAACGTCTTGTTAAGGTATCCCCGAGGCGATGGGCTCGGGTGCTTAAAACGTCTTGTTAAGGTATCCCCGAGGCGATGGGCTCGGGTATACTAAATCGATTAGATGGATATCCCGAGGTGAACGATGCGATGCCCCGAGGTGATCACTGAAAGACTCCCGAAGTGTTCTAAGTCTGGCTCGGCGCCAAAGGGTGGAATCCGACCCCAACATCCTCATCATCATCTCCCTCTGGTAACTGTTCCTCCCCGCCATTTTGTAGGATACAAGCCCCCGAGTCGTGGGTCATCATTCCACAAACCTCACAAAAACCTCTAAGCCTCTCATAACAAAAACGCAATAAGGTATTGACCCCAACTTGGAATTGGAAATTGTGTTCAAATCTCAGAGGAAGGTTAACATCCCAGTTAATCTGAATCCGAACAAACTCCACCCTTGCTGCAGCCTCTGCCTCATAGTCAACCTCCATGAGATTGCCCAAAGCACGCCCGACGTGAGCAATCACCTCTCGGTTCAGAAACTGGAACGGAATGCCACGGATTTGAACCCAGAAAGGTATGAAAGTCAATAGGGGAGGGTTTTGGAGGGGAGTCCAACGTTGCAGAACCAGCATCCTGTCGTTAAAAGCCCAATGACCCCTCCGGTACACTGTCTCCAACGATTCCTCTGACGGGAAAATGAACTGGAATTGATTTCCTCCGATAATCCGACCATGAACAAGGCCTGATTGACCCCACACACGCGGCATTGAAGCCACAATTGACCGCAGATTTTGACGTCTGGGCATCACTGGTCTGCCCATCAGAATGTAGCGGTTTTCCGCCGCTGCATTAGCCACAAGCGCTGCCAGAAGTTCCATCGGAACATCATCAAACCCCAAGTTGATATCTTGAACCGCTCGCCTCAAATTGTCCGCCATTTTCACCAACACTTTGTAAAATCGAAAAGGAAAAGTAATCACTGATTTGATTGCAAGGGATGGTTGTAGAGAATTCAATTCGCTGGAATTGCTTTTATAGGCATCACCCCGTAACAAAACCGTCGCATAAGCATCACGTTGGAGAAAAAATCTCAACGTGGAGATAACCGTCGCTCCAAACGTGGATAGAAACTTCCCCACGATGTCGACGAACTTGCCGGCAACCGTCCCCGCGAAGACGAGAAACCAAAACCACCATTCTTCTAGAATCGCCTTTTCAATCGCCAACAACCGCATTTTTTGTTTTTTGAGTTGGGTTTTTTACAGAAGCTTTTTTTATACAGCCAATGAGCCAAACACTAATGATATTTTCAAATCCTTAACGGATAAATTTCCAAACATTTTAATGATAGTATTTTAAATGGGCCTTAAGTGGCCCAACTAACATATGTCAATAAGTCCATAACCAGAAAACACTAGTAGTAACAATTAGTTAATTACGAAACGCATCGTTTCACATCTCCGTTCCTCTACTAAACAAGAATCGAAGACTTTAATTTCGTTTCTCTCTGAGAGAATAAGGAAGACGAATACGAAGAAGAAGAAGGTGACAATGGCGTACGTTAGTATGGGTGAAGCTCACCGGCGAATCACTGAATACTTAAACCGTTTCTGCGACGCCGTTTCGTACCAAGACTCTTCTACACTTTGCCGTCTCCTCTCTTTCTCTTCCAATTCTCCACCTCTTCTCTCACTCGCCGACGCACTCAACGTCTTCCAGGTACATAAATTCTCTGTTTTATCGAGACCCATGATTCAAATTAGCAGCTTGGAGTAGTGGCATGATCCATGTATTGGTAAAGTTTGTGTCTTTTAGGTTCGATTTCAAATCCAGGATGGTTATAATATGATTTTGAAATTAGGGCTTGAAACACTAGGACCATGATCTTTATGTTAGCAAAGTTTGTATCTTTTAGGTTCAATCAATTTCAATCTAGGAGTATGATTTTCCAATTGTGTCCTCCTACTTCACCAATGAGTATTTGAATTTAGGGCGTCAAAGTGTCTGTGATTGAGTACTTGTAGTGAACACTCTTTGTCTATGTTTGAGTTTATGAGTATGGATTTTAGATTTAGGGCTTGAAACTTTTTTTTTATTTATATGTAGAGAGCTGTGAAGGGCTGAATCCTTTGAATTTGACTGATACAGGATGCTAGCAGTTTGATTAGACAGTCTGATAAATTCTCTGAATATGGCGAGATTCTGGCTCATTTGTTTCGTTCTCTACAAAGTTACCGATTTGGGAATCTAGTCGAAGCATACCTTGCTTTCGAGAAGTTTGCCAAGTAAAGTATTCTTGTTCCTCGCTGCTCCTCTATTGATATCTAATTTGATTTCAGTGTGATAAGCTCTTTTTTTTTGTGTTCACAATGTCTGATATTTGTTGGATTCTATATGCGCAGTGCATTTGTTCAGGAGTTTCGTAATTGGGAATCTGCTTGGGCATTGGAAGCTCTGTATGTTGTTTGTTATGAAATTCGAATTCTTGCGGAAAAGGTAGTATCTCATTTGTATATCCCTTTTTGGAAATCGTAGTCTTATTTGGTTTCACTGCGTCAAGGACTCAGTTCTGAAAGCATGATTTTTCAAATGGAATTGCAGGCTGATAAGGAGTTAACTTCTAATGGAAAATCTCCCGAGAAATTAAAAGCAGCTGGATCTCTTCTCATGAAAGTTTTTGGAGTTCTTGCTGTAAGTTGTCCCTTCTATCTATATATCTTCAGGAATATTAGTTTATGTTTGTGTTCAGTTTTTTTTTTGGGCTCCTTATGTAGTTTTCAACTGTAGGGGAAAGGTCCAAAACGAGTCGGAGCATTATATGTGACTTGCCAATTGTTCAAGACCTACTTTAAGGTGATATGCTTTCTGGCAACAGTTTGATATTTATGATTTGACATGATTTAACCGTTATGTGGAGTATTAAACAGGTGTTCCTAATTCTGTATTTCAGCTTGGAACCGTCAATCTTTGTCGAAGTGTAATAAGAAGTATCGAAACTGCTCGGATATTTGACTTTGAGGAGTTTCCAAGAAGAGACAAGGTCTTGTGCAGTTCTCTGCAAACAGTTTTAGTTTTTGGCCTCCTGATTTGGTTACTTATTATCTTCTGTTTCTTCTTCACAAACACCAGGTTACATACATGTATTATACCGGACGATTAGAAGTCTTCAACGAAAATTTTCCAGCTGTGAGTCACTAAGAGATTTTTTCATTCCATCACAGTTCATTTCATAGTGTCAATCGAAATATTGATGGTAACATTTAATCTTTTTTTTTTATCTTGCAGGCTGATACAAAGCTATCATATGCCTTGCAATATTGCAACCCCAAAAGAGAACGGAATATAAGGTCTGATTGTGGTTTTTACTCTGTGATTACCTTACTCTTGCATTGCGTTGCTTAATCAGCTTATGTGACTTTTGTGAATCAGGATGATATTGAAGTATTTGATACCCGTGAAACTTTCAATAGGAATTATACCAAAAGATGAGCTCTTACAAAATTATAATCTGCATGAGGTAACAACTTTCTTTTGTTCTATGAAATTCTCTTTCAATTCTCTTCAGATGTTATTTTTCATCTGCGGGTGATATTATATCTCTTCTTAATCCAACTTCTCTACGTGTCCAGTATACAAAGATTGTGCAAGCTCTGAGAAAGGGTGATCTCAGGCTTCTCCGGCATGCTCTTCAAGAACATGAAGATCGGTATGTATTTCTTTCGACATCTTGCTTTTCTCATATACATTCAAATGATAAGGTCCTTGTGGTTACTCTAGTGAATGCACATTGTAATTAGCGTAGGCTGCTTGTAGTGGATTATAGCTGTGTTGACAGCTTAGTAACAACTGGTTAGGTAGAGGAGCTAACAGGTTAAAAGAAAGTTGGGGCAGAAGGAGTTGGGGTGTTCTGGATTTGTCTAGGGGTTAGGATTTGCAGTTGGGTCGCGAGTCGAGTTGCTTTCGTTTGTTAAGTGACGCAAGTCTCTCTATGATGAATATTTGGATTGTATAACCGAACAACTTAATATCGATCTAATACTCTTTGTACAGGTTCTTGAGATCGGGTGTATATCTTGTCTTGGAAAAGCTAGAGCTCCAAGTCTACCAGAGACTCATGAAGAAAATGTAAGCAAAGATTAATGTAACACAAGCTATCAATTCATCCAAGATTCTCGGATTACTTTAGTTTCGTAACTCTTATTATCAATGTTTCAGTTATATAATCCAGAAGCTGAGTGATCCAGCGAGAGCTCACCAGCTGAAGCTTGAAGTGATTGCCAAAGCACTAAGATGGCTAGAAATGGACATGGATCTCGACGAGGTTTCATCTACGTTCCCATCCCATTCATTGCTTTTGATTACTAGCATGAATTCTGTAAACTCACAGTTCTCAATACATTTTGCAGGTGGAATGTATAATGACGATTTTGATATACAAAAACCTTGTGAAAGGTTATTTAGCTCACAAGAGCAAAGTGATAGTTCTAAGCAAGCAAGATCCATTCCCTAAACTTAACGGGAAGCCGGTTGGATCATAGATATATTTCACGTGTATGCCCTGCGAATTGCGGGTTAATTTTTGTTGTTGTATCAAGAACCCTGTTCTGTTAAAACCCGAGCTTAAATCTTATTATCTACTTCATGACTACTGATGATAGTGTGGTCGATTTTATTTTGCACAAGGAATGGTAGAAAAGTACATAGATATATGAACATTTTGATTCTTTTACCGGCTTGAATTTTCCTTTTTATTTTCTTAATTTCCTTTTTCTTTCAACTTAGGGTTTTAGGGTGTTTAAAACACCGTGTTTTAGTATATAAATTAATCAGTGTAACCTCTAAACTTTAGATTTTGTTTTTCTCTCGGAAGCCAAAAAAAAAAAAGTTTTGAGGATGAAGCCAACGAAGATCGTGATTCCGAACCGCCGCAACGAGAAGCTCGTGGGTCTGCTTCACGAAACCGGATCAAAAGACGTTGTGGTCTTATGCCATGGCTTTAGATCGGACAAAGCCAACAAGATTCTGAAGAATGTGGCTACAGCTCTAGAGATAGAAAAAATCAGCTCTTTTCGATTCGATTTCTCCGGCAACGGAGATAGTGAAGGAACTTTTTACTATGGTAACTTCAACAGTGAAGCAGAGGATGATCTGCAAAACGTTATTCAACACTTGTCCTCAAACATGAACCGTGTAGTTCCTGTGATTCTAGGTCATAGTAAAGGAGGTGATGTTGTTGTTCTCTATGCTTCAAAGTATGGCGATAATATCCGCAATGTAGTCAATATTTCGGGACGTTTTGATCTAAAGAAAGGTGTACGTCTTGGAGATGGTTATATGGAAAAGATCAAGGAACAAGGGTTCATTGATGCTACAGAGGGGAAATCTTGTTTCCGTGTTACTCAAGAGTCTTTAATGGATAGGTTAAACACTGATATGCATGAAGCTTGTCTCAAGATTGATAAAGAATGCAAAGTCTTGACGGTTCATGGTTCGGATGACACGGTTGTACCTGTGGAAGATGCTAAGGAGTTTGCAAAGGTTATACCGAATCATAAGCTGGAGATTGTGGAAGGAGCTAATCATGGTTACACTAAACACCAGAAGGAATTGGTTTCGATAGTTGTGGAGTTTATAAAGACTGCGATTGTCGAAGAACAGCTAGTCAGTTTGTCTTTGGAGAATAGTTCATCATCATCATGATGTTACATTCTACATCATCTGAATTCTGGCTTTTGTGCTTTTTTGTTCATTTAATCAACATTTATCTACTTGTTGTAATCTTCAATTTGGAGAATATTATGAGCAGGGTTTTACAATTTGTCTACTCTCATGAACTTGAACAAAAATGAATATTTGTCCATTCAATTTATATGAAACTTGAATTTTTGACTTATTGTTGATTAAATTATTAGGCTTGTGGCTTGTGTTACTGGAGAAGAGAATGTTATTCAAAAATTGACATTTTGTCACAACTGAAATCAATAAACTGATGATGAAAACTTCAAAGTTGTGAAAGAGTATAATAATTCTTGAAACTTGCTATCAATGATACAATGAAAGAGAACAGAGAGAGGACAGTACAAACTATGAGTAGTACTTCAAGAGTTTTCAGACAACGACCTTGTCTTTCAGGCTGGTAGCTCAGACGGAAGCGTGTTCTGAATGTTGTAAGGCATTAAAATGTTGAAACCATCAGCAGCAGTTGAGATGATCATCCCCGGAATCTGGTTGTGCCAGTGAAGTTCCTTCAGATCCTTTTGTCCCTGGTTTTCCCCCAAAAAAACAAGGTTTTCAGACAAAATAGGCATCAATCAAATAAACCGAGCTACTGACGTTGAAGTAAAAATGTTACTTGGTGAACGAAGAGAAGCTGAGGAGGCAAGTCTTGAGGTGTGTTGACTAGCTCCTTGGTCTGTGCCTTGAACTCTGCCTCTTCTTCTTCATCCTTCTCTAAGGATAGATCCCATATCCTATAAATACAACAGATAGCCAAAAACAATTACGACAGAGTTTTGGTTTTTTCTGGAGAGAATCGGTGTATTGTTTTCTCGCTTACGTGAGCTGGTTATCACCGGAAGTGACTGCAAGTGTCGAAGCTTCATGAGCGCTCCATTCAATTGAAGTGATAGGGTGCTTATGGTACTCAAAATGTGCTACCACTGCATCTCCACCCTAGTACAAGATTTATATGCCATTATATCAGAATCTTGTTCAGAGATTGCTAAGGAAAATATAAAGCTACGCTTTTTAACTTACTTTGATCAGTCTAAGATCACGGATGGAGAATGTCCCGTCATCACTTCCTGAGGCCAACATGCAACTAGCCAGCCTTCATGAAAGAAGAAAAATTAAGACTGAGCCATTCGTGGGCAGCACAAAGCCAAACAGAATTAAGTTATGGAGCATAGTGGCACAAGAACCTGTTCCATGAGATGACATTCACATCTGCGTTATGTGCCTTGAAAGATAGTGCAGGCGACTTCCCAAGACGGATATCCCATACTGCAACACTCCCATCCACAGAACATGAAGCAAACACGTTTTCTTCGGCTGGACTCCACTGGAACAAAGAAACAGATTGTTCAGCCAAAAGGAAATGGTACCAGCAAACATATTATTTAGCTGTAAAGTGGCAGTATTACTTGTAAATCTTCAACACTTGCAGTGTGTCCAGCGAACGGAATAGGATCAACAGCCCATGAACCAGAAGCTGGCTCCCACAAGTGAATCATACTCTTGCAGTCCCCTAGCCAGTGGAGGAAAAAAATTAATATTGACTTCGCCAAAAAGCATGTAATTGTTTGAGTATCGCAGAAATTTCTGAGATAACTATACCGGAAAGAAGTCTTCCAGCGGTTGCAGGACTCCAATCTATAGCATAGCCTTCATCTTTGTGGCCAGAAAAGTTTACTAAGGGTGCTTGGTTAAGAACCGGTGAAGTTCCATCTTTACCTTCTGTTTCTGATTCGGCTAAAGCATTAAGATGAGAGCTCATGTCCCAGACCTGTCAAGAATGACAAAAGCTAATACACATTAACAAAGACACTTACAAAGAAAACACACAAGCTGTGAAAGTAGACAATGATATCTTCATAGTTTTGTTTCATATTGCCAAATGCTGAACTAATATCCAGTTTTGGAAATAACAATGACATAATCTTACCTGTACATGACCAGAATCTGCCCAAGAGACACAGATGTGAGAATTTTGTGGCATTGCACGTATACGGTTAACACATCCATGGTGAGCAACCCTTCGAACCTGCATACCAAAATTTTGAGACAAAATATCAACCACGAGGCCTCTCTCGTCTTCAGAGACAAGAGATATGAATGAATAACAAGAGTTAAAACGAATCATGAATTACCTGAATATTTGGAGTTTTGGAAGCTTCATCTCCATCATCGTCATCACTGTCACTGTCGTCATCATCATCCTCATCCTCCATATCATCACCATTCGCTAATGTCTTAGGCACAACATCACGTCTCTTACCAGATACATTGGTGATTTTAAATAACCCTATGGAGTTATGAGCTGCTTTCTCAGCCTAAAGAAAAGAGAAAGTGTTCACAGGATTTAACAACTTAAACACAAGATTCTAAAAGCACAAATACATATGAAGATATAAAAAAGTACAAAACTTACCTGAGTCCCAGCCACCATATAAAGTGTGTGAGGAAACTCAGTTCGGTTCAAACCCAACTTATCACCTAAAATGTCAAAACTGAAAAAGAAACAGAAAGCCATCAAATCACCAAAACTTGCACTGTAATCATTCACAAACAGTAAATCTCATAACTTAATGAATTACACAGTAAAGAAATGTACTTGCAAATACATTTGTTCACAAACAAAGATGAAGCTTCTCATGTTCTCATTTGAATTGTTCCAGAACATATACAATTATCTCTTATAATCCCTAAAGTCTCACACTTTCAGCTATTATTGTCTAAACTATATGAATCTAATCCATTTCGAATCAAACAAGAACAGTGAAATACAAATGAAATTACCTCAAACAAGGCCAACCAACATGAAAGCCATGGAGAGAATTATAAGCAGAAGGGTCACACTGAAGTTCTTCTCCATCTTCAAGGGTATCAACACCTGGTTGCCAAACCCTAGTTGGTATCGAAGGTATCTCCGAAGAAGACGCCTCTGCCTTCTTCTGTTCATTCAAAAAAAAAAAAAAAAATCCAATTCATGTGATTAGGTTTTGGTTTGAGAACATCAGATTGGAGAATTGAAACAAGAGCAAGTTGGGATTCAAAAATTTCAAACCTTGTTCTTCCTCTTTGCCTTGGTTTTCACGGTGCGGCCCATTTTGGTCTTTCTGATTTTCTAAATAACTCTAAAGTGTTCGACTTTGTGAAGAGGACGATGATCAATTTAGGATTCTTCAGTTTCTCTAGGGTTTAAGCTATTTATACCATCTTTCTCAGAAACACCCTTCTGTTTATTGAATTTATCTTTAAGTCCTTTATCTTATAAGAAATGAAAACAATACCCCAAAGTTTTATAAAAAGCACCACTATCAACCCCAAGAAATCACATTTAAACTGCTCTTTAAGACTTTTAACTATTCGTTGATTAGAGTAACAATCAGAGTAGTAGAACTAAAAAGCCAACAATGATCATTTCGTGTACTAACAAAAAACAAGTACACACTAGTTTCTGTTTTCTTTCTACTTGGAGAAGAATTTGTCCCAATCACGAAGCGAAGAATCAACGGAATCATCAGGGAGAAGTTTGGGAATCCTCTCGGCACGAATGAACTGTTTCAGAATAGCTTTCTCTTCATCGATTTGTTTCTTTTCTTTTCTGTCTTTTGGTTCTATCTTCCTTTTCTCTTCCAATATCCACTTGAAAAGCTCCTTTTGCTCATCTTCTGGTATCGGTTTCCTTGCTACCTTTACATGTTCGGTTGCCACAGTCTGAAACATGGATTGATCAGCTGCATCTGTAAATTCAAACAGCGGATCCAGCTCAAGGATCGGTTTGGTTTCTTCCTTCTCCGGCATTGCAGTTTCTGCTTCCTTAGCCTTATCAGTCTCTGCAACTCTGCTGATTTCTGCACCTTTCTTCTCGACCTCTGTGTTAACAGCACCCTTTTTCACACCTTTATTCCTGGCCTCGCTGCCCTTTTTAACTTTCCTCTTCTCGTCCGCATCAATATCCTTTTCTCGTTTTATCGCAAATATATAAGCTGCAGAAACAAAGGATCAAAATCAGCCAACATTGAAGTGGACTATCATGAATGCTATAACATAAGAAATCAAGCATGTTTTTCTCAATTCTGATTTAGACCACGCTTATAGTTCTTCTGCCAGCAAAAAAAATCGATATGGATTTAGTGAGAGTATGATACAGAAACCTAGTTCAGGGAGTAATGCTGAAACATTAATTCAAAAGAATAGAGTACAAGACAATAAGATGTGCAATCATGTCCATGAACCAGAAAATTTACAAGAACCTGTGTGCATCCTCTATTCAACGCAGCTGCTTATCCAAGATATATATACACACACACAAAGAGATATAGATAGTTTCTAAATACTGCATTTGCTTAAATCAATGTCTTTTCGTATCGCTGAGTAACTGAGATGCAGGTCCAAGAAAATGTCCGTTCAATGAGCATGCTCTAATATCTGATAATAGAATAGAGAATCAAAGTAATGCCATGGAATAATCAGCTTTCTTCGAGAATCAAAGCAAGGACAACAACAACGGTCCAAGTGATAAATTGTAGCAAGAATTCGATTCGTTTCTTGAAACATTAATAAAATAAAAGGAAAGAACTTTCTCATCTAGGCATTACATCAAACACATTACGGACGTAAAACTAAAAACCCAGTAAGAAAGTAATGCACTTTCTAACCTGCAAAACCAAGATTGAAGATCATCGTAGCTCGCCAGCCGACTTTTTGCAGTTTAGAAACGACTTTCTGGGGAGGTTCGGATCCAGAAGGAGATGATTCCATCGATTCCGATGGAGATTTCGCGACTTATAGAGTTTCTCGTGCAATTTAAGTATCGTTGGGAAAAAAAAAAGAAAATGTAGGTCTTAAAACCCTAATTTGATGAAATCCTCCGTTTCTTCTACTTGTGATTGATTAGCTTCCCTGCCTTATTCCTCAAGCAATAGATTGATTCTCGTTTCTCTCGGAACAAAGTTGTTCGCTTTGATCTTCTCTGACTGATCTTGACGGTCTCATCTCTCATGTAGGCTTTTCCGATTGGATTTTGAAAGTCTCTAATTCATCAAGAGACTTCCTGAAGCCTATTAAGCTGGAGGACCATTTACCTTAAAGCCCAAAAAAGTAAAACAATTAAGCAAACATTTCATACCCTTATTTTACTGTATAGTTTTTTATTTGGTCTCTAAAATCTAAATAATGACCAGGTGTCTGTCTCTGATTTGCTATGATCAGATTGTTTAGTGTCTGTTAATATGATTCTGAGAATTTCTTCAAAATCCTACGAAATAAATCCGTGTTGGGAATCACCAAGTCCTATTGCTAAACGTGATTAACAGTTTTTCTTTCTTTCTAATGAAGACAAGTATACAACAATGCAAACATCATTTAAGATGTGAGGAATCAAGAACACAGTTTCCAAATTTTGCGATGCTTAGTATTATTTTGTTTTAAAATGACCCTTCTGTCTTGCATTTGAACATCATTTGAATCGCATAATGTTGTCACAAGCTCAATGCAACTCTGATTTTATAGCGGGATTAGTCTCATCTGGTTTCAGAGAAGGAATCATTAGGTTCAGGCCAAGCACTGAAAGCTTAAACCAAAACACATAAAGTTGGTCCGATTTGATTTAACATCTCAGTTGAACAAAACAGCACCTAAGAGTCTGATAAAAAGGATCAGGAACCAAAACCATGTACCCCTAAATGATATGGAAAGGTCCTAAAAGCTACCATCAAATATCTCAAAAGACAAACCAGCCTTACAAAAACCGCTAAACCCCGCATTAGGTTACCATAGGCGATAGATAGATAGGCAATGGTTTTTCTTTACTCTTAAGGCTTGGAGGCACAAGTCAAAACATGCGACTTGAACTTCTCCAATTCTGCCACGACTTCTTCTTCTGGTCTGTAAATCAAGTCACTCATCCGCCATATCTGCCATAGAAGAAAGTATAAACAACATTTTCTGCTTTATCGATAAAATTGCTTATTGAGGTACCAAGAATGTATTTTGAAGGTTACCTGCAATGTTCCACCCCCACCAGTAGTCTCACAGTCATCAGAAACACTGACAATAGTCCAAGGGTCTGAAGCATTCCAGTGGAAATCAACAACTTTGTCCCTAAGAAGGTTTATAAACATGGGAAATTAGAAGCAAGTAATATAAGAAAGCAATCAAGAGAATTAGAATCAAGTTTTTAAGAACCTGTGACCAGCATGCTGGAAGAAGAGCCCAGCGGGGCTTTTAGCTGCACGATCAGACTTCTTACTGACCTGGTGGATAATTAAACAAACCAAACATGAGTACAATAAATATGTTTCAATGATGATAGTGAAGAAAGCTTAATTTCAGATATATCTGAGTGAATTATGTACACACCCTGTCATAATCCCAGATGTTCAAGAGACCATCTTCTGCAGAGCTCCCAAAGACGGATGACTTATCAGGAGACCACTGAATTGGGTTAACAAGATAGTGTCAGTGGGTTAAGAGATATACATAATACGAAGAAGGATAAAAATATAGCAGTTGTTTACACCTGAACACAAAGAACAGCAGCTTTGTGGCCCTCAAATTTGTAAATAGGTGACCCGACTCCATTAGCGGTAAGCTTCCTACGATCAAACAACCGGACAGTGTTGTCTGCTGACCTGAAACATTCATCAATATCTAATGAGTACATGTATGCATATGCTAAACGTTTTCTTAATTAGATACTAAGTGTGCATTAATCATCTGTTTGTACGTATTTCTCCATACCCTGTCAGGATCAGATTGTCGTCATGAGGATTCCAATCGACACAATGAAGATCAGCATCATGCGCCTTTTCAACCTGGAAACAAAAAGCAAGATAAAATATAAAAGAAGGTAAAAATCTTCAAACTTTTGATAGGACTAAGAAGATAGTGTACCTTCGTGACAGGGTTTGTGCCAGTTCTTGCATCCCATAGTATAAGGCAAGAATCATCACCAACACTGCAGAATTCTTGTGCACTTCACGACATAAAATTTCACCAGAAGCATCATTAGTAAAGCATGGAAATATCTGCATTTTGTATAAAAATACACGATGTCAATAGGAGGAGTCTGTTCTAAGAAGTTACCTCGTCGGGCTGAATGCCACATCTTCAACTGTATCTTCATGGCCATGATATACACCTCGTGGGCCAACAGTAGGACTCTCATTCTTATCACTACCTTCACCAGTCTGTTTGATGATAGATCCAGAAGATTTGGAATCTGTCCCAACCGTTGTGATGTGATCTTGGATACTCCACAAAACAACTGACTTATCCTTGCCTAAGAGAAGAAACTTTGTATGAGAAACTGGCAAACCACAGGATTGAATACTACAAATCACAGAAACACAAACCTCCAGAGAGCACAAAGGGTTCGGTTGGGCACATTGCAAGAGCAAATTCAGCATTATCTTGGTGCCCAGTTAGTATCTGCAAGAAAAATGGTTCGTTCAGATGATGCAAACAATAGGCAGAAGATATCAAAGAGATATATCACTTCCAATGATGAGAAAAATACAAGAATGAAGCGCAAGCAATGATTTGCAACAACATTCTCAGAAGTGGACATACCAAATCTGGACGGGAATTTGCAGCTCCAAGCACAGCATGACGGTTTGGTTGGGTTTCAACATCCCAAATGAGAACCTGGAATCAGCATATTGTATTCAGATAACTGAAACCGGTAATACGTCAAAAACAAAGGATGCTCTTTGACTGCCAAATAAAGAGATATGAAACCAGCATATTTCAAGTTGCTATGACCATAACAATAGAAGAAGCAGCACTTACATCAGGACTGTCGGTGTGAGTAGCAACAATCTTACTATTCTGTGGGAGTTCCCTGATTCTGTTAACCTGCAATTGCAAATTAGTAATGAATACACATCAAAATTTACTTTCACCAAAGTGCCAAAGGAGTAAATTCATGGACCGATGAAACAGCGGTGCAGATACAATTAACGAACCAAATAGAACTAGAAAGAACAATGTCAATACAGAAAAATCTCAAGAGTGGGCAGAATTCACACCTCTCCAGGGTGAATGATGGTCTTGTACTTCTTCACAAATGGAGAACGTGCTTCTTCATTGAACTGAAAAACACATTTGCAGAAGATAGTATAAAAGTGTCACAACAGGAAATCCATTGTAGTGTGATAAGCAAAAGGCACAAGATAAGTATAAACCACAAAATACCTGAGAAATGTGCTCTGCTGCAGCGACCCTTGGCTTAACAACTTCACAATTTGCTATGACCAAAGTATTGGGCACACTTCCATCAGTCTGGTGACACAACCAAGAAAAAAAAACAGTATGATGAGAACAACTTTCTGAAATGTTTACTGTAAGCAAGATAAAGAGAAAACGAAAAACTTACTTGCTCTGAGAGATAGAGACGCTGGCGATTCTTGTAGGTTGCTTGCTCAAGCTGCGGACCCCATCTGTTAAAAACCAACCAACAATTCACCAAATGAAAACTCTTAGCACAACAACTAAAGACTTGATCAGATATAAACAAACACAGCTAAACATCAGAGAAATTGAAATTTCCTCAAAAACATTAGTAACCAACAAAGTAATTCCATGAATAGAACATCAGATATATCAAGGCATGACGACAGAGCCACATCCAAAACCAAAACCCTAACTAGAACAATCGCAAAAATCTCACTTCAAACCCAGAAATCGAGAAAATGTATGTGTCCATCTCTCAGCATTTTACTAAATTCATACCAAATTAAGCGGAAGGTACGATTTAAAACAGAAACCCTAGAAGAGAAAAAAGTGGAAGACCTGCAAGAGAGTGAAGGCCAGACGAGGTTATGGTTAGCGAGCCAGTCGTAGAGAATGGGGACGAGACCTTTCCACTGAGAGTACTTCTCGTCAACACTCGGCGTCTGCTGCGTTTTCTTCCCACTTTCTTTCATTTTGCCACCGCTCTGTTGCTGCGACGACGGCGTCTGAGAATAGTCCTTGCTTTTAGGTTTCCGACCTCTCTTCTTCGGCCCAGAAGCTCCGGTTCCTCCGCTCGGTGTCGTTGCTTGAGGAGACACTGCTGCTGCTTCGTCGCTCTCCATTTTCCTCTCTCTCTCTCTCTCTCTTTTTTTTTCTTCTTTCGTTGGATTTTTTTTTTTTGGTCTTTGCTTTCAGTGTCTCTATATCTCTCTGCTGCGTTTTACAAATACAAACAAAACAATCACCGTTTCCCATTTCTACTTTATTTTTTATTTTTTTTATTCGGTATTTGATAATCAACATAAATTTTTAATTCCGATAATTTACAATTATAGTGGTGTTAAGCGTCTACTACATGGATTAGTAATTTCAGACATATTTCATGATTTAGTAACTTCATAATTCATATCCAAACTTGTTACGTAACTTCATAATTCATATCCAAACTTGTTACAACCTTCAACATATGACGTTTTTAAAAGGACAATTAGGTCCCCGGATCTTCAATTTTGATATCAAAATACTAAGTTGGTTAAAGATTTTAGCCTTGTGGTGATAGTTTTCTAATAAATAATGATAGAAAACATATGAAATAGTTTAATTAAAGTATCGTGATGTTTCCTACTAATTTTTTGGACGTTGTGTCTTCTTCTCAATAAAATGACATTTGAAGATTAGGTCATAGTTGCCTTTTAAATAGTGTTTTGCAAAGATTTCAAGGCTTTTAACACATGGAGCAATAAAACTCAATGTTTTAGGATTTTATGACTAAGCTCATTTCTATAAACCTAAACATATGTTTGTTTTGCACATCTAAACCTAAAAACTTTATTTCGTTTGTTCTCCGCTGTCTAAACCTAAAATCTACTTTTCGTTTGTTCTTTGCCGTCTAAACCTAAAGTTGCATTTCCGTCATATCTTTCTCTTCTGTGGATTTGATGTCAGTTAACTACCTATGGGACTTGGAGAGCGTTATGAGAATTGGGGTTCTGATCACTCCGAACGAAAGACTATTTCCCGATCATCATGGATTTGGTGGTCTGATGGTTATGGGTAAAATTTGATTATGATTATCGTTAAAACTTAAAAGTTACATAGAAATAGTATCATTTTTAAATTTCGCCTCAAATTCCTATAATCTTAGTCACAACACTGCTTTTATTACTAGTCTAAGTTCCGTGCATAAAAATATCAGAAATTTTTTATTGAACAACAAATTAAATAGAGTTGCGAACTAGCTATTATTATCACTATAAAAATCACAAGTAAAATGGAATTAGTAAGTCTATTGAATTTGTTATCCAAAAAATAAAGTTTTGAATTTTTGATACACAAAGCTTTTCACGGTAGTAAGAGACAGGGGATATAAGCGTTTGAGATATGTGTAACGCAAGCCCAATTTTAATCAAATGTCAAATATCATGAGTCAAAATCCGTAAAAGTGTTTTTTTTTTTTTACAGCAAAATAAATTCATCCATTTAAGCTAGAAACGGACGGTTTTCTACGGGAGAAAACCAGTCCGGAGTTGAGGAGCTTACATGAGAAAAAATAGAATTACGTGCCCTTGCCTTCTTAGCGAAACAATCGGCACAGATATTTTTTAAACGTGGAATAAAATCTAAGGAAAAATGAGGGAAACCAAGTTTTAAAGCATTGAAATCTTCTAACTCTGAAGCAAAAGCGGGCCACTCATCTGGAGTGTCCAATAGCTGGGTCAGCTCCTTGCAATCTGTCTCAAAGGCAACATTAAAGATAGATAAAGATGTGAGGGATCGCATTGCCCAGAGAAGCGCTTCAAACTCTGTGTGGAGTGGGGATAAACATTGTCGAAAACACTTGAGTCCGAGATTAATAAGCTGAGAGTCTGAGATAAGAATCCATCCAATGCCGCATAAAGTGCCTTCGTCTGTCCAAGAGCCATCAACCTGACAAGTCAAAAGATCTGAAACAGTGGATCGCGAACCTGGGTCTATAAGGGGCGGTTGAGAATCAATGATCAACTCTCTGGCTCTTGCGATGCGAAAAGACTCTGCTTCTTTGCAGGCGAGCTGAAGCGTATCTGCAGGGTGAACTTCTGATTTCTCAAAAACTTTTGAGTTTCGAGCTTTCCAGATGAACCACAAAATCCATGGAAAGTCTCTGATAGCTTCTTCCCTTACTCCAAGCCCCTTTGCTCTCCAGTAAAGATGGTCTAAGTTTGCGAAAATCGAGGGAGCAGGAATGGCTCAAGATGATAAAATAAACTAAACATAATCTCTACAAAGCACTTTTCATAAGGAAACTAAGACCTAATCTTGAAATGTTATTTTGCTTAGAACAAGAAACAAATAAGTTCTAGTACTTTTAAAATTATTAATCTTTTTACAACTTTTGCTTTAGTAGATGTACAATATGTCTCTCTAGATTTCAAAGTTTCATTTATGATCATCTAATTAAATCACAAAAATTATCAATAAGAACCAATATAAGTTACTAGCTATGCTCAACGATAGATTTTAAATATTCATCTTAGATATGATTTCACACTAAATAATAATAATTTGATACATAAATAATATATGTTACAATGTATCATTAATTAAAAGATGAAGCTCGGTTTTTTTCTTCTCTTCCTTAATATTCATCGGGTTCATGGAGGTAGGCTTTGTGTAACATAATCTTCCAAATGAGCTTTTGCATCACACCGAATCCACCACTTATATATAGGATCCTTTGTCCAAGCATTACCTTCCATGATTATGGAAGTTGCTAGTATTTGTTTTTTTTCTTCGGGAACATGCCTCATCATCTTAATGATATTTGGCGTGCCAAACAATTCATTAGCACTTTCATATTGACTTTGCTTAAAATTATATAAAATTAAATAAATTAATATCAAGTAAAAAGTTTAGCAGAAGAGAATAGTAAGCAAAAAAGTAAGAATAAAAAAAATACAATTTATATGGAAAATATTTCGCATATTCGCAGTTTTGGGGACAGTTTTTGTTTCTGGTGATACATACAGAGTAAGGACGATGGTTCCCTAGAGGTTCCATAACAATTTGTTCTTTTAGAAATAAAAATATATTGATTAAGTAATTATATGATGAATGAAAATACATGCATTATCAAATAAGTATTTATAGATAATATTTGCAAAATGCAGTCAGAGAAATTTATTAGAGATCCAAATATGAAGATGTGCTTCAAAACTCAATAAATTCATTCATTTTATTCTGTTTTAGAAATAAATTGAGATTACATTTGACTTTAAAAATTTAATGTTATAGATATCCTAATTTTTGATATATATGGACAGATGGACTAACCATCCAATCGTTGAAATCAAACTATTTCTAATCACATAAGTAATTAGACAAAAAAAAATTGATAAAATCTATTCCTATTTAATAATAAAAAATATTTTAGTTACATCAGATTCTTCATCTTATCATGGTTTTAATTGTTTGATCTTGAACTTCACAATATTGTTAGAAGGCATTAAAGTCTTTTAACCCAAATTCATAAATCGCCGAAGGGTGGATGAGGAATGTGAGATTTTTGTAGATATAATTAATGAGGAATGTCAACCATTTACCTATCATGACTTTAGCAACATCATCAATGTGATTATCGGTGCTATTTCTAATTAGTAATTATACCAAGATATACCAACTTTGTTCCATAACAAAAATATTTATAGTGGTTACTCATATTTGGTGTCCATAGAATAACTCAATTACTATAGTGTTCAACTATAATCAAAATTTTGTATATTTTTTATCGTTCTTCGTTTATCAACGTTATTCCATAAAAAAACAATTTTATTTATTTCATGCTTGTTATATCAATTGAGAGAGAGAGAGAGAGAGAGTATTGATAAAAGTTAACTTATCAGAGAGAAATGGTGGCTTAGACTTTCAAAACTATTTTATAAAAACTATAATATTCACACTTAGACACTCAAACTATGTCAATTATATAGTTATGAAAAGATCAGTCGAGAGCATGACCGTGGAAGAGGAGAAAGAGAAGGTTTAAGACGAATGAATTTGATCTTTAATCGGATTCTGTGGGGTTTGGTTGGTTTCTTTAAATCTCAAAATCTCTCAAGACATTTAGAGACATGCTAAGACTCAATAATAGCAAGGGTCTCAAGATTTTAAAATGCACAAGAGATAAGAAGATGGTCGAGAAGTAATCGGCTAAGGAGGAGGATGGAAATGGTAGTGGTGTTTTGGTGGAGGATAAGGTGAACTTATATATAGAGATGAGAGAGCTAGCTAGCAAGAGTAAGGTTACAAAAAGATGGCGAGAAACTGTGAACACGAGCAGATTATCTCTCATAAATTTCAGATTATGTTCTTTGCTTGTTAATGTGAGTCCTTTTTCTGGATTTACTCAAGTCAAGCCCGTAATCTCCGTGAAGAGTTTTTCAACTCTCCATGATGACCAACATTCCCAATCTCCTTGTGGTGAAGGAATAATGCAAGAATTTCGAAAATTATATAGGTGTATTGGTCGGCGAATATGGGATCCAGGAAAATCAAATCTACAGAGAAGCAATGAATTGGTGAAAGAGAAGATATATACTATGTGTTATCAACCGGCAACGATGTGTAAGGCGTTTCAAAAAACATGATCAAAATCCATTTCAAGCAACATATCAATATATTCTTTTAATGAGAGTGATGCGAAAAAACATTTTGGAGTTTCATCTATAGGATGTTAGCCTTTTACAAGTATATGAAGAGGGTACTTAACAGAGTTTATATGTTGCATGTAAGGCTTCCGTTTGGAAAGCATGGTCATTTCCACTTCTTCATCGAAATTGTGTTCAATTACCTTTAATTGTTTCAACGGTTGTATTTGAATGGATTTTATGTATCATGTAAAATTCTTATTTTATAATATGATCGATTTGCCATGTTAAAAAAAAAAAAAAATTTACCTAATAATCCTCCTAAATCTCATAATAGGAGGCTACTCTAAAATTTTCAGAATTTTCGAAAAGTTGACAAAACAATAAGATTTCATTTTTCCGTAAATCTTATAAAAAAGACAATAAAATTTTTCGAAAAATGAAATCTTATAAAAAACAGACATTAAAATTTCATTAGAAAGTTGACAAAACAATAAGATTTCATTTTTTCTACTTTAGGAATAATTTGATATTTCATTTTGACTTCACTATTCAATATATTTATTTGGTATAATTATATATGGTAATCTTCCGCAAGTTGATAGGGTGTCCAGAAGTAACAAAATTAATATTTCTATTTAATAGCGATATCTAATTCTTTCGTTATAATTCTCTTCTTCAAAATCAAATCAGAGAGAGAGAGAACGAAAAAAAAATAATGGCTAATCTTCGTCTAATAATCACAGTTTTGATTTGTTTATTCTCGAGCTTCACCAAATCATCAAACGTTATTAAAATTGATTTACCTAAATCCCTTAACCTCACCCTCTCCACCGATCCTTCCATCATCTCCGCCGCCTCTCATGACTTCGGAAACATCACCACCGTGACCCCCGGCGGTGTTATCTGCCCTTCCTCCTCCGCCGATATATCTCGTCTCCTCCAATACGCCGCGAACGGAAAAAGTACATTCCAAGTAGCGGCTCGTGGCCAAGGCCACTCCTTAAACGGCCAAGCCTCCGTCTCCGGCGGAGTAATCGTCAACATGACATGTCTCACTAGCGTGGTGGTTTCAAAAGATAAGAAGTATGCTGACGTGGCGGCCGGGACGTTATGGGTAAATGTGTTAAAGAAGACGGCGGAGGAAGGGGTGTCGCCGGTTTCTTGGACGGATTATTTGCATATAACCGTCGGAGGAACGTTGTCGAATGGTGGCATCGGTGGTCAAGTGTTTCGAAACGGTCCTCTTATTAGGAACGTCCTTGAATTGGACGTTATAACTGGTACGCATCTTCTAAAAACTTTGATGCATTAGAAAAAAATACTATTTCTTTAGTATTTTTTGGTACCATATGTTTAATGTTTTATAGTTGTGCTTAACTTTTTGCACCACACGCAATGGAATCTTCGAAACACAAAATGCGTAACGCATCTATATGTTTTTTTTGTACATATTATATGTTGTTCATGGAACTTTTGTGGTATCTCCAAAGAAATAAAGTAATTATATACACATTTATAAATGTAATTAAAGACTATAATTTATCTCTTTAATTTATACAATTGGTAGCGTGTTAATTTGGGATTTTCGTAATGTACATGCATGACGCATGCATATAGAGCCTTTTGGTTTCTTAGATTTTTTTGTGCTATTTTAAATTTTTAATCGTGTGGTATATTTCTAAAATAGGAAAATTTCAGATTTTTTCTTTAAACTTACACTTTTTTAATTATTATTGTTATTATGGATTTTGAAAATATAATTTCAGGGAAAGGGGAAGTGTTGACATGCTCGCGACAGCTAAATCCAGAATTGTTCTATGGAGTTTTAGGAGGTTTAGGCCAATTTGGAATTATAACGAGAGCCAGAATTGTTTTGGACCATGCACCTAAAAGGGTACGTATCATCACATCTTACCATTTATCTGAATAGAACCGAACCGGGAAGGATAATGTCTGATTAAAACATTTATGATATATATTACATGCACTAAGAGAGACGTATGGATCACAAATCATGAAGCTTTCTTAGATGGTATCTTAAAACTTAAATTAGGTAGGAGTTTGAAATTTAGGTCAAAGTCTTAAGTTGCATCAATTTGAACAAAATCTATGCATTGAATAAAAAAAGATATGGCTTATTTTATTTAAGTATAGTTTATAATCCTAGGACTGGTTCTAGTTGTCCAATCTTGTCTTATGCGTGCAAATCTTTTTGATGTCAATATATAATCCTTGTTTATTCGAGTCAAGCTCCTTCATTAGTCAAATATACTCCAAAGTTTGGAATATAGTCTTTTGACTAATTAGAATCTTACAACCGATAAACACTATAATAGGTTATCATTTTAGAAATAATGTAAGGTCGCTAGTAAAACAGATTTGGTCATATTACACGATGACGTTCTATGTTTTATTTTCAACTATTCATTACGTAAACTTATATCTTTAACCCCTAAAATTCGAAAATAGTTTATTTTCTTATTTTAACACCCCTTTTCAATTTCCATTGCATTACATATTTTACTTTATATGTGAAAATAATATGGTTTCTTTATTCTTTATATGTGTGTATAAATTAAATTAATGGAATTGTTTTCTCTCAAATGAAATTGTGTAGGCCAAATGGTTTCGGATGCTCTACAGTGACTTCACAACTTTTACGAAGGACCAAGAACGTTTGATATCAATGGTCAATGATATTGGAGTTGACTATTTAGAAGGTCAAATATTTCTATCGAACGGCGTCGTAGATACCTCTTTTTTCCCACCGTCCGACCAATCTAAAGTCGCTGACTTAGTGAAAGAGCACGGTGTCATTTATGTTCTTGAAGTAGCCAAGTATTATGATGATCCCAATCTTCCCATCATAAGCAAGGTACTACACATTTAAATGATCATCATTGCACCACATTAAGATATTCATCATCATCGTAGTCATTTTGTTTTCTTGCATCTTATGCTTCTCATTATCTACAATACATCACTTATACTATTGTGTAGGTTATTGACACATTAACGAAAAGCTTAAGTTACTTGCCCGGGTTCATATCAATGCATGATGTCCCCTACTTCGATTTCTTGAACCGTGTACAAGTCGAAGAAAACAAACTCAGATCATTGGGGTTATGGGAAGTTCCTCATCCATGGCTTAACCTCTACGTTCCTAAATCTCGGATTCGTGATTTTCATGACGGTGTTGTCAAAGACATTCTTCTTAAGCAAAAAACAGCTTCGGGACTCGCTCTCCTCTATCCCACAAACCGAAATAAGTACGTACACTTCTCTATTCATATATATCTTCAAGAAACCAAGTAAATAAATTTTGATGTAATGATTAATTTGTTGTTATTGTTAGATGGGACAATCGTATGTCCGCGATGATACCAGAGATCGATGAAGATGTTATCTATATAATCGGACTGCTACAATCCGCTACGCCACAGAATTTGCCAGAAATGGAGAGCGTTAACGAGGAGATAATTAGGTTTTGCAAGGATTCAGGTATTAAGATTAAGCAATATCTAATGCATTACACTAGAAAAGAAGATTGGATTGAGCATTTTGGATCAAAATGGGATGATTTTTCGAAGAGGAAAGATCTATTTGATCCCAAGAAACTGTTATCTCCAGGACAAGACATCTTTTGATTAACGTAAATCTTAATTCTCTAATAGATTATATATGCTAATTACTTGTAGTCTCAGAGACTGCTTAATTCTTATGACCTTTTTTCCTGAACACAACAATACTGTAGTTTACTATCATAAATATATTTGAGTCGAAATAAATTTGATCAATAAGATTTAATTGAAAAATATTCTGCTTTTAGTTAACATTAAATTTCCCCATAAGAACTACAAAATTTTCTCATCCACAGCAACGATTATATGTAAATGTGATTGAACTTGCACATAAATTACAAGAGGAGAGGGAAACCGAATCCAAACCAGATTAAACCGAAAACTCTAAACCAAAGGAAGAATATTATACTAAGCCGGAGGTCTCTAATCATGCTGCTTCAACAACCACTGCAGTAGCACCAACAACAAGAGCTGGTGATTCATCATCTGTGTTGTCAGGTGAAACCACAACTCTCAGAGAATCTTCTTCCTCAGATTCAGATTCAGTTTCCTTATCTGCAGCTTCATCGGCGATGAGCTTGTCTTGGAGCTTCTTCATGAGCTCTTCTTGATCAGATTCGTTCTGTTTTAGGAATCTCTTTAAAGCCTCTTTTCCATGGTAGTTTTTACCGTTGAGATTGTAGAATGTTCCGTTTTTCGCAATGAACTTGTGCTTTATGCTCAGGTCGATTATCTCCGTGATCTTGCAGATTCCTTTGCCGAATTCAAGCTCAAACTGAGCAGTTCTAAATGGCGGAGCGAGTTTGTTCTTCACTATCTTCACGGAGACTTGACTTCCCGTTGTCTGCACAAGCATACAATCTCAGGTTTCAAACACAAGCAAATGCAGTTTGTAGACAACATTTAGTTATTCTAAGGAGCCAATAGAAAAGTTAAGTGATCACTTAAACACATATCAGGAATATAAGACAGGTCGTAAGATAAGAGCGAGCTTGGAACCCAAAATGTGTAAGCTGGTCTACGGAAGTTTACCTCTTCGCCTTTCTTGATAAGTCCAATTCGCTTAATATTCAAACGCATAGAAGCATAAAACTTCAAAGCATTTCCACCACATGTAACTTCTGTTGGACCTCCAAATCCTCCAAACGTAGATAGTTTTGATCTCACCTGTATATAAAACATTGGGAAGTAAAGATACATTCACATAAGAGACTTTACATTTCGAATACTGGAACTTTTCTACAAATTTGAGCTACTAACACTCTCTTACCTGATTTATAAAGATCAGAAGTGTTTGCGATAACGATAAAGAATGGCTCAATTTACGCAAAGCTTGGCTCATCAATCTGGCTTGCATAGCCATATGGGCATCACCCATCTCTCCCTCGAGTTCTCCTTTAGGTACAAGAGCAGCCACCTGTAAAACAAAATCACATGAAACCATGATAGACCGAAATATAGATCCCAAAGGAAAAGCATCAACCCATTATCCATCCCATATAAATCACCTTACTTACACTGTCAACTACAATAACATCAACTGAACCACTTCGGATTAAAGTGTCCACAAGACTAAGAGCCTGTTCGCCACAATCAGGCTGCGATAGAAGAAGATTTTCTGTATTTACACCGATTGCCTTAGCAAGTGACGAATCAAGAGCATGCTCAGCATCTACAAAGACACAGGTTCCTGTATGCAAAGAACTTCTTTAGGATACTACGCCATTTTAAATACAATATGACTCTGTAAAGAACATAGAAAGAAACAAGCAATAACCTCCTTGTTTTTGTGCTTCTGCAATAACATGAAGAGCAAGTGTTGTCTTTCCCGATGCTTCAGGACCATATATCTCCACAACACGCCCCTATGGAATTCACAATGGAGAGACCAATATTATTGGACTCTTCAAAGAGATACATAGACTTGTACATAAACCTCAATTAACAAAGCTAAACATCGAAACAGAACCAATCTAAAAACACACATTTTGGGGAAAGAATAATATCACCAAGAGAGATATATATACCTTAGGAAGGCCACCAACTCCCAAAGCTACATCAAGGGCAAAAGATCCGGTAGAGAAAACCGGGACATTTCTAGGAGAAACAGCACGACCGAGATACATTATGGACCCTTTGCCAAATGAACTGGTAATCTGATCAAGTGCTTGCTGAAGAGCAATCTCCTTTTTCGACATACCTTCTTCAGATGATCCATCATCTGACTTAGATTTCTTTTTAGCTTCAAAAGAAAAAACAATTGCAGAGTTAATGGCAAAAACCTCAACTTTAATAACCACAATGAGCTAAGCAATCAGAAATGGAAGTAATCTGTGGAAATACATATATTCATCAAAATCAAAAACCAATTTGAGTAAAATCGATTCATAGACACAAAGGTAAAAGCTTTAGACAACCTTTGGCAGCAAAGCCTCGGAGCTGAAACGATGGTCCAACCACACTTCTTCTAAGTACCTGCAAAACCCCATGAAACCCTTGTCAATAAAAAATTACCCAAATAAGAGAATGAATCCAAATAAAGAGACAACATTTGAGATTCTTTCTTATGCCAAATAAGCCATGAAAACGACAGTAACAGAGTTTTTTAATTTCTCGTAATACCCAAATGAGAGACAAGATAAATATACCTCTGACGAGAACAGAGAGCTTCTCAGTGAAGAAACGTTTCGGAGAATCCTCGCCATAGAAAAGCACTAAAAAGCTTCTTCTCCACTTTTTAAGCCACAGCTATAGAAACAAACCAAAAAATTGGAAAATTCCAACTACCCAGAAGTCAGACTTGTATGAACTGAGGAAGAAGAGAGACACAGAGAAAAACTGGGGAAAAAAAGGAAGAGTTTTTAGGGTTTTAGGTTTTTGCTTCCCTCCTTTTTAACCATTTTTTTGGGTTTCTTTTGATCGGTCTTTTTTACTAGTCGGCAGAGATGTTTTTGACTTGTCTTTCCCATAGAAGCTCAAACCGAAGTCTAAACCGATAAGTTAGATTGATTGGTTTTAATAAATTTACGGTTTGTAATGTTGGTTTTAATAAATTTACGGTTTGGTAATGTTGGTATAAAATTCGATCAATCTTAAGAAAACTAATTTGATTAAAATATGCGAATATAGTTTCACAAACTATCTCATTATCGAGAGAATAAATAAAATTGGATTCGAAATCTGACCAGAACGACATTAACTTAAAACAAATTCATAAGAACATTACAAATGAAAAATCAAGAGACACAAACCAAACCAAACCAAAGAACCAATTTTTTTAAGCAAACCAACCACCCAAAACTGATATATAATAAACCGGACCATGACTCTGCAAATTAAGAAACACAACCTCGGCTCAAAGACCTCATCACTCTTCTTCTTTCTTCTTCATAGATAAGCCAAGATTCTTCAGTTCTTCACTGCTGCTTGCATTCCGGTGGCCTCTCACCTGCTTGACCTTCCGCAGGTTGACTTCTTCCAGCCTTCTGTTTATAAAAAAAAGGAGACCTCATGTTAGCAATTGCATTATCAACAAGAAAAAGGTCGAGATTGATTGATTGTTAAACCTTGTGCCCAGCTGATGACTGCAACAAAACAAAAGAGAAACCACCAAATCAGTTTCAGAGGTTTTAATATTTATGTTGGAAACTTTAACTAAAAACCAAAACCACATAGTTTACCTTCTTTTTGCTCTTCTTTCCTTGATCTGCTTCTTCCTCCTCGTCATCATCCTCATCATCATCCTCCTCGTCATCCTCATCATCTTCCTCGTCATCCTCATCTTCATCAATCTCATCATCGTCCTCCTCAATATCAAGGTCATCTGCCTCAACAGCTTCACCAGTGAACCACGACACAGCATGCGAGATGATTTTCTCTTTAATTGTTGACCTACAGGATAAACAGTGAATAGATTCATATCCTAGAACTGAGATTAGCAAAGAGAACTGAAGATGAAATAGAAAGGTACAAACCCGATATCATAGTCGTGCTCCATTTGGCCTTGGAGTTCATCAGCCTGTGAAGATTAGATGATCAGATTAAAATCTAACACAATCTTAAGTACTGAATCAAAAGTTAAACTGCTTCGAAAGAGGGACATACCATATCATCATCAAGATCCTCATCATCGTCAGGAACTTGAGGTGGACTGAAAAAGTTGAAGAAACTCTCACAGTCCTCAGTCTTAGTGATCGGCTTTGTGTTTTTGGATCCTTTCTTTGGCTTCTTTTTGAGAATCTTCTGAGTCAAACACTTTCCAGGATACCACTCAATCTCGGTCCTGAACAGCAGTTAAAAATAATCAATAAAGACTTATTGTCTTCAGAAACATAAACAGTAAATACTTGATAGAGCAAAACATTACCCGAGGGCCTTCTCAAGGATAGGCTCATCTTCATCAATCATGTGATATGTCTTGGTCAAGACAGTGTTCTTGAAGTAAGGGTTCTGATCAAAGAAAAACTCAAGCTTGAACCCTTTTGGTTCTTCAACCCTACTCCACTTGATATCTTTGAGATACTTGAGAGCCCCTTCATCTCGCTCAGTTATCTAAGACCATGGGAAAAACACATAAGCATAAAGAGAATCGCCTTTTCATAAACCAAGAAAAAGAGTATTCTAAGGACGAACCTCCTCAGCAGTAATTTCATTGTTCTTCAATGCAATAAGCCAGAAATCTGGCACTCCTTTCTCTGCAGAAAAACAGTTTCATATCGATTAGAAAAAATGAGTTCATCATCATCATCATCATTAGAAACTAATAAAGTAAACATGTTTCAGTGTAAGAATTGATAAACACACCTTCTGCTTTGTCTTCTCCTTGTTCAGATTTTACATCTTCCCCTGCACCTTCAACTTCTACCACACCGTTGACAATCTCATATCGCTAGTGAGTTAGAAAAGGGAAAAACCATCACGAATGATACAGAAAGAACTAAAGACCATACAACAATAAGTATTCAAGCAAGTAGCAACAAAGAGAAGTCTTATTAAAACAAAGTCATTTGAGATGTCATGTGTTTCAAAGTTATTCTAATAATAGGAAACTAAAGACCATAAGAAGCTCACAGAATCAAAGACCGTATTCAAACCTTGGTATATAAAGGCTGATATAACTTTTGATATTTAGCTTCCAGAGCTGCCCTCTCCTCGAAGAATTTTGCTTCCATTTCATCATATTGGTTCTGCAAAGGTTTAAATACAAAAGGTATCAGATAAATTTGCTCCACCAACACTCATCAGACCTCAACAGCCAACTAATTCAAAACCACAAGATCACAAATTCAAAGACTAGTTCCATAATCATCTAAAAAGCTGAAAATTCACTCACCTGAATCTCTCTTAGAACCTCCACACGCTTCCTGACGGTTGGAGTCAAGTTTTCAAGGACATCAGAGTGTTGTCCAGCCAAATTCTGCAACTTGTTCTGCAGCAAACACATAAATCAGGAAAAGTACAATCGCTATTAAAAAAGTCACAAACTTTCAAACAACCAAATTAAGATGCAGAGACATTCGTCAAAACCAAAGAACAAGAGAAGAAGAAACCATAAGAATCAAATCAATTCTCAAAAATACTCAGAAAGAGAAAACAATCCCTAAAAGTTACATAGATGAAAATCCAATCTCCAGATAATCAAACCCAAATCATATCGTGAAGAAAACAAACTCACCTTAAGAGCATTAACAAGCCCGGCACGATTCTCCTCGTTAAGAGCTATAAGCAAAACACACAAAAAAAACTTTTTTCAGTAAATCAAGAAAAGAAAAGAGAATCCAGGCCTCGTTTCAGAGTATGATGAGATAGAATAATTTACCGGCGTTGAGATCGGACATGTTCATGTTGTCCTTGTCGTTGCTCATCTTCGCAAGAAAAGAATCTGGCGGAGGAAGAGGAAGGATAAGAAACCTTAAAACCCTAGATTTTTGGGGACTAATAAGAGAAAAAGAAATATATTTATATATAAATAAAAGGGCTTCGAGAAAATGACCACACCGAAATAACTGGACACTTTTTTATAAGCGAAAATAACATATTTTAAAATAAAAATTGCCATGATTTTTTTTTAACATCTAAGAGCATTCTATTGGTTAGAAAAAACTCACGAGAGTATTTTGATAACAAAAATAATAATATTTTTAGTATTATTGAATTATTTAACTAAAATTTTATTTATTACAAAAGTTTAACCCAATCAACAAAATACACATACATAAAAGTCTCTCATGAGTTAAAAAAAAAAAAAAAAAACGATTCTACTTTTTTTCTTCCGTTTTTCAATATTTTAATTTTTTAACAAAAAAAAATATAAGTGAGAGGCTTCTTTTAAAAATGCTCTAATGCAAATATTCCGTTTACCAAGGAGGTACAAAGAAACTTTGAAACAAAGAATCAATTGATCGAGTTTTACAGGTCAAGACATCTACTTCTGCATTTCTCTCTCGATTAACATGATTCAGAGAACATAACGGAAGTTTGGACATTCAGTGTCGAATATCATACATGAGAGTACCAATATTGTGATGGTCGTCCCCATTATTGATCAGGTTATCAAGGAATCAATTACCGGGTTGGCATTTATTCCTCCAAAAATTATCGATTTAGGTCAGATTACCAAGCATTCAGTTTTAAGCATTTCCTAGCGTAGCAAAATGACGTTATTATCCTCACCAATATGGGCTGAAAGAAAAAGAAAAAAATTCTTCCGTCGACGAATGATGATGATTTGCGATGGTGGTGGTGATGAGATCCGGTAAATGAGATGGTGGTGAAGATGTTGAGATGTGATGAGAATGATGAGTTATGGTGAACAAGATGTTGGTCACGATGATGAGATGATGAGATCCGATGCCTAATTTTGTTTAGATTTAAAAATAGAATTAGAAGTTTTGATTCGATTGATGGTTTAGATTGGAGCCCTTGGGTTTACTAGATTCCCCATAGGGTTTAGCTTCCTTGATTCAAAACGAAATTAATTGAATCCACTGAAATCATCGGATCTAAGATGGTATGGGCGACGGAGAGGTTTTGTGTTTCGAATCAGAGATCTTGTTGACGACGGATGGAGATGGTGTTGGTGGTGGAGATGTTGAGAAGCGAGGTTTATGGCCTGGAAAGCGAGAGTTGTTGGGAGATGAATCCAAAGGAAGGAGAAAGCCATGGTTGTCGTCAGAAGCAAGGAGAAGATACAGAGGGACAAAACAGTCTTTTCCCCTGGCCCAAAAATGCCTAAATTCATAAAGCCTAGAAGACATTCCATTTTTGAAAGTTTTGGGCCAAATAATGCCCATTTTAACAATATTCCCGGTTATCAAGCTCAATATTATTACCTTAGAACCAAACATGACTTAAACATTTTGCCCAAACTAGTTGGAGAACATGTAAGAAACCAAAAGCTTCGGCTTATAGAGAGAAAGTAGACGAGTTGAGTTTCACATATCCAGAAGAAGTACTTGACCTTTATCATCAAGTGAACTCATCTTCTTATGCCTCTCTTTATGACTACTTCTGCACAGTGCCGGCCCGGTAAATTTAGGTGCCCTAAGAAAAATTAAAGCCCATAAAAAAAAATTCTTTTAAATTAGATTTTTACCATTAAAAAGAATGTTGTAGTTGTCTCTAAAAGCCCACAATATTTTTAAAAGACCCTACAAAAATTATTGTATATAAGAAAACTTAACAAATTTTTAGGTAAAAAGGCCCTCAAATTTTGAGGCCCTAATCGGTGGCTTCGGTGGCTTGCCCTCTGCGTCGGCCCTGCTTCTGCATAGTTTCTCATATGAACTTGTTTTGGGGCAAATCATGTGATCAATTATTGTCTTTGACCCTATGTATATTTATTTTTTCACTTAAACTAAATACTCTTTCCATTTTTGTTTGGCTAAAAATCTATAAAATCTTTTTTATAATAAAAGATATGCAATATTCATTTACATATTAATTTTTGAGAAATTGTTAAAAATGCCCCTTTTTCAATACCCCTTTTCAAAAATACCCCCTTTGAGAGTCCATTTTTAAGTTTGCCCTCTTTTAATTTTTAATGACTATTTTACCCTTATTTGAAACAAAATTAGGTCCACAAAATACAAAATATTTTTTGGCGGGAAAAGTGATCCCCCAATTTTCCCGCCAAAACACTTGTAAAAACCTTTTAAAAACCTTGTAAAATTTTCCCGTAAAAATTTTTCCCGCCAAAAATTTTCCCGCCAAAAATTTTTTTTGCGGGAAAAGTGATTCCGCAATTTTTTTTGCGAAATTGCTAGCCCGTCC
>NW_003302553.1:22286627-22490285 GCF_000004255.2 Arabidopsis lyrata subsp. lyrata
TTATAGTGTAATAATGTTGTGTTGTAAGTGCTAATAATTTTTTTTATAAAATTAACTTTTATCAAATATTATATAGAATTTAATGCACTGTTACTGTTGGATACATGTAGTTTACAATTACAAGTTACAACTCAAATGACCAACACAATTCACACACATTAGTACAATAGCCAACTTTTAATTAGAAGAGCATTAAAAACATATACCGTTTTGATATTACAAACATATGACCATTTCCTTTCCTTGTATATACTACGAACTAAACAAGCTAAACAAATCAGTTTTTGAAATTAAAAAGAGAGAGCAAAAAGAACTTAATCGGCCCTTAAGCAATACTCCCTCTGTTTCAATTTATTTGTATTTTAAGGTTTTTGCACAGATTAAGAAATCACAAAAATCTCATTTAATTTACATTTTTAACATAAAAATATTCTTAACTACAACTAATTCAACCAATAAAAACATGCTGTAAAATATAATTGGTCAAAAACTATTAAATACATTTAATTTTTTGTATAGAAAACTGAAAATAACAATTATTTTGCAAAAAAAAAAAATTGGTTAAACTACAAATAAATTGAAAGAGAAGAGTATTTTTGTTTGCTCAACATCTCAACATGGATTTTGAAAAGCTTAGTATGTCTTTAACTTTTTTCAGTAGTCTATTTAAGGTTATTGGTTAATGAAAAAATTGTCACTGATTAACGGGAAAAAACGGTTGAACTGTCACTGATGGGAAGGAAAAAATTTGCTTTCATCATATCAATGGTGATAATTAATTTTGACCAAACTTTAGTAAGAATCTTTTGGAGCTTCAAGATCAAGTAACAAATCTATAAAGCATAGTCGGTGATATTAACGACCCGTGAATTTGGTAAAATAAAGTTACAAATTTATTCATAGCTCTCTTTAATAAGTCAAATATATTTAAGGTAGATTAAAAAATAAATAGATATTTAAGGTTCTTTTTTGGTTTGAAGGTATCTTCCTTTGAGATATTTGATTTTTCTTTATGTGTTGTATGAATATTATCCGGTTGATCAAAATTGGCTAACTCAACTAAGTCAATTACCATTCCTCTCAATATCTTAAATTCGATTCTGCAAGGTATTGAAAAGGATTGCTCTTCAATCCAGTGGAATACATATATTCGTTAAAAAAAAAAAAAAAGGTTGATAGACAAGATTGTAGTGTGGCTAAATATATGAATATATCTCATCATTTGAAGTAATTAATATATTTCAAATTTTAATTCATAGAGATTCAAACATTCAAGTATAAATCGTAATTAAATACATATACTCAACTCATCTAGATGATAAAACATGTATAGTTTAATTCTTAGATATAATCTGCTAATATAATTTTTCGGTTTGTTTGTGTTTAAAGCAAGATTCAAATCTAGCTTTCGCATCAAATCAATAACAAATGAGATCACAATCCAAAGAAAAAAGATTTGAAAATCTAAACAAAATCTCAAAAGGATCTATTTGGAAGACTTAAGGTGAATGGTAATGATGTGTCTTAAAAAAGAAATGTGCATGCATGGTTACTGGTTAGTGAAACTTGTAAGCCTTTTGAATCTTCAAAGTCTCACAAACATTCCACTTAATTATATGCATATGGATATGCATAGATCATAATCTTATATTATCTTTTTAATTAACATTGTGTGCTCTTTGGTGGTGGCTCATTTTGGTTGTGGAAACAAAAGCCAAGTTGATAATAATAACTAACATGTATGGGATATACAGCTTTCAAATTCTAATACGCATATAAATTTAGGTATTATATTTAATGCATGGTTGAGGTGCTAAACCATCAAATAGGATTAAATTACGAATGATAAAGATCTTTGCCACATAATAAGATTTGTTAGCCATAAACAGTAAATGGAAATACGATTTACTAAAATATACTATGATAATAGCTGATTTATCAGATGAATAGTTTAGTGGAAACACTTGAGCTGAACAACATACATGTTTAATATCACAAGACAAAGAAGAAAATGAAAAGCTAATGTTTTTCTAAAACATAAAAAAATTTATAATTTTTTTTTTTTGTGTGTGGGGAAACATACTGGTTTAATCTAATTTCTGAATTAGTTCTGAATTTGACGATGCTTTAACCAAACCATACATGTTAAATAGAAAAGAAAATTCAACTTCCTTTAAACTAATTAAACCGTTAATCATAAATCACAATAAACAAAAATTATTCTAGTACGTAATTATTCCATTATTATGACATATATTTTTAAAATATCCCCAAAATATTTAAGAAATGTTGATAGATCATTGGTAAAACAAACTTTAAGCTTAAGAATAACTCATGAAAAGTATGATATCTTTGCTAAATAAAGTTTAGACGCTGGGTCAATTTCTTTCTAATTATGTATAGTAAAATAATCTTACACAATCAGTGTGAAGGAGGCAGTTATTGAAAATATAAAATAGCAAAGAAATGATAAACATCCTCGATTAAGACTTGTTTAAAAATTTCCCACGAGAGAATCGGACAAGAAATTTAAAGTGAAGATGCGGTAAGCATATATATATATATTATCTCATATAAATGGATTTTAAGATTTATATTTATAACATATATAAAAAAAAATAAGAAGAGGATAAGATTAAATGGTGCAAAGCACTTAGTAACCATTGGTGGTTTCGACAATTATAGGGCATTTGATTCGATCTCCTATCAGTCTTCCATTACCCTTTTGGTTCTATAGATCTTTTTTGTAATATTTATGTGGACCTATGCGTAAGCTTATATAAATGAGTGATTATTATTTTATAATTTTCTTAAGTTTCTAACAAATTCTAGGAATAATAGACGTTGGTTCTGTTGAATCAGATACCAGATACGAATCAAATGGATTGAAGATTTCTGAATATGTAATGTTTTTGCATTTAAAATAATTTGACGTTTTAGATTTTGTTATTTCCATTTTTTGACAGTTTTATTTTTATATCAAATTATTAATGGTCAAGTTAGGTACTAATCGACTATAACTCATCATTGATAATCTAAAACATCTAATTAACAACATTTTGGTCATTCTCATAAAAAAAAAAAAAAAACGACCTATCATCATCTATGTATAAGACCAATCACTATTTTGTACTCCTTCGGTCCCAAATTATAGGATGTTTTAGCATTTTATCTTTGTTCTATTTTATAAGATTTTTTCCAGATTTTTATGCATAATTTATGTTTATTTAGTATGTTATGACCATTTAAATTCTGCAGTCTTTTTTTCTATTGGCTAAATTTCTATAAAAATAAACATTAATTATTTCTTAATCTTTGTATTTTTACACAAAACATCTTATAAAATGGGATAGAGGGAGTATTTTCTTAGTTTCATAATAGATTCTAGAAACAGACCAGGGTCAACTACTTGGGTTTATTGAATCAGATACGAATGTTTAAAAGATTTTCTGAATATAGAATAGTTTCAATTTTATTTTTAAATATTTGACGCTTTAGAATTATTCCTTATTTCCATTTTTGGACAGTTGTATATCAAAATTTATCAAATTATCAATGTTCAAATAAAATGCTAGGTACTAATCGACCGTACTCCAGCATCTATAGAAACTAAAACCTCTAACTAACAGTAAGCGATTTTATGGACTAGTTAATAAATGGAATCTATAAAAGCAAAAAAAAATTATTATTTATAACCAAAAGAAATCTAAAATTGGTAAAAAATAAAACTCAATAAATTCTTTTTTTTTTGAAGTGTTTCCAAAGAAAACCTCCAAATTCAATTACCGATTTCTTATAGTAGATAACTAGATATATATTTTGGTATATATATCAACACTAGAATTTAACCCGCGGTACACCGAGAGGCTATATTTTTTTAAAAAATATAATGTTAGTTCTATAAAGATTAACTGAAGATATATCATATTAATTTGTATTTTTAAATGTAGATATCTATCTATGTATTATTTAGTGTATGATTACTATTGTTTAGGTTTCAATTTTTGAAGTATAGATACAAAAACATACTTTTTTTTTAAGTAACGATGTATGGTGGATTTTAAAATTTTGAATATTTTACTCCGCAATATACCGTGGGTCGACTTTTTTATAACTAAAAATTTTAAATTTGAAGTTGTATTTGTTTTGTTAATATTGTTTCTTTTGTTTTGTGTTTAAGATTGTATAATTGTATTTTGATTGTTAATTTTATGATTTCATCCATGATATACCGTTATTTATTAATATCGACCCAAACCCGTCATTCCATATAAACCCGTCTACATTATCCCGTTAGCTAAATTATTAGTGTCATAAAATCCAAAAAAAAAAAATTATTATTGTTATAAAATCCAATAAATAGGATCTCACCCGTGGTATACCGTTCTTTGAATGATTTTAAATTTATACTACTAATATATATTTTAAATTTATCATATAAAATATATGATTTCAAGTTTTTGTGTTTTTATTTTATTTAAATAAAGCAACGGCTTAAATGATGATAAATATAGTTCTTTTTCTTGTATGTGTATATGATTTTTCTATGTGAATATTTTGATTATTATAAATTAGTATTTGTATTGCTATGCAAAATGTTAATATAATTATTTGCTATAAATTTTTTTGAAGATATATGGAAAAATTGTGTTGAGATTTTTGGAAACAAATTAGGAAAGATATTGTTTGGTTAATATCTTTTATTTAAATTTTGTAAAAGTAAATAATAAATGTCAATGGCATGGACTCGTAAATAAGATGGAACTCTAGGATTTATTTGCTAAAAATACTCAAAAGAAATGTATATATAGATGCTCTCGCCTCTCAGAAAAGAATAATAAAAATAAAATCGTTTCTTGCTAAAAAAGAAACATTGAAAGCCCACGATTGGCCCAGTGGGTTTCTATGTGCTTTCAAAAGCCCACGAAAGCACCTCCATGGAAGAAATTGGCAAGGGGGGAGGGGAGTTTTTGTTTCGAAGCTTAAGCTTGATCCTGATCCTAACTCAATAGTTCAACAATGACGATAATGTCAGATCTTCCACGGGATTTGTTAGCGGAGATTCTCAGTAAGGTTCCGTTGACATCTCTAAGAGCAGTGCGGTTCACTTGCAAAAAATGGAACGATTTATCCAAAGATCGGAGCTTTCACAAGAAGCAAATCATCGAAGCAAAGAAGAAGCAATTGAAAGAGTTTGAGGTGATCATGATGAGGAATTTTAGGGTTTATCTGACGAGTGTCGATATCCACAGCGATGTTGATCCATCTTTTACGCCTAAAGGTACACTTATTAGCTTAAACGATGATGCAAATCATCATCAAGTCGATAATGTATCTAAGGTCTTTCACTGCGATGGCTTACTCTTATGCATCACCAAAGACCTTAACTTTAGGCTTGTGGTTTGGAATCCTTATTTTGGGCAAATAAGATGGATCAAACCCAGAAATTCTTATCACATTTTGGATAGTTACGCTTTTGGGTACGACGAGAATAAGAACCACAAAATCTTGAGATTTAAGGATAATTATTACACTTTTAGTGCACAGGATCAGATTTGTGAGTTTGAAGTCTATAGTTTTGAGTCTAATTCATGGAAGGTTGTTCTTGATGTGAGTCCTGCCTGCGATATAGAGGCTTATAACCGTGGATTGTCTCTTAAGGGGAATACTTACTGGTATGCTAAAGATAAGTATGACAGAGGAGGAGAGGATATTGATTTCTTGATATGTTTTGATTTCACATCAGAGAGATTTGGACCGCGTCTGCCTCTGCCTTTTAACTCTTCTCCTACTTGGGAAGATATTGTTACTCTCTCTAGTGTTGGAGAAGATCAGCTTGCGGTGTTGTTTCAGAGCAATCGTACAAAGTGGATGGAGATTTGGATTACGAGCAAGATTGAGCCTACAGAGGTTTCATGGAACAAGTTGTTCTTAGCGGTTGATATGAGAGCACTCACTCGTTTTGAGTTCCTGGCCCATGCTGGGAGTTTCTTCATTGACCAGAAGAAGAATGTTGTTGTGGTTTTTGATAGAGATATGGATGCCCCTACCGATCGTGGCATGGCTTACATTATTGGGAAGAATGGATACTTCAGAAAAGTGGATCTTGGGGAAGATGCAGACTCGAGTTGTTACCCACTTGTCTGTTCTTATGTTCCAAGCTCAGTGCAAATCAGGCAGCTAACCTGATTATTATTATTAACTACTGTTTTCTTTTTCTGGCATCTTCGATTGTATAAATCTGACCATTGTTATCACTTATCTGGAATCTCAGAGACATGGCCTCTACTACATGTAAACTCTGTTGTGGCTCTTCCAGACATTTCTTTGAAATAGTCGAATGCATCTTGAACTTTATCTTTGGGAGATTTTTTTACCATTGCTAGTTAGCTGAAAAGAGTGAGTATCATGCATGATGCAATCACTCACTCACTTATTTCAAGGAATCTTGATTTGGCCAACTTACAAATACAGCACATATTCCGTATCAACTCAGAGACATTACATGATTCTCATAGAGAAACATAAACACTTCACAACAACTACTAATCCACACCTCTTTTCAGTTTTACTTCTGTATCAGAAGACAACAAGACGATACAAACAAACAGGACAAATGAGTCTGTTTTGCTTCATCAGGAAAGCCTTCCTACGCTTTCTTTTGTGAAGCTGCAGATCTAATGGCAGTCTTTGCAAGCGTCGAAGGCTTGAGTACACTCTTAGGGTTAATAGCCTTTCTGATTTTGAAAGCAACCCAGGCTGTGCCAATCGCATATCCTGCTGCATCGAGCCCTTCGTTTGTTGCCTCAGCCGCTTTACCACCATACCTACATTCATCAAAACCAAAATTTACATTCTTCTCTTAAACACTTCCATACCCGAATAACCAAGAGTTTCAAATCCCAGATATTCGATTTACTTACTTGTGATCAACAAGTTCAGTTGTGACAGTGGAAGAGGTTGACATTACATTCCTCCCAGCTACTTCAACAGCATCACAGACCTTATCTATCAAAACAGGAATCAACAGTTTCAATGATTATGAAATCTAAAGATAGCTGCATAAAGTCAAGTTAAGTATATTATATGATATAAGATTAGTGTACTTACTGAATCCGTCAAGAGATGCAAGGATGACTTCTCCAGGAAGAAGACTAAAGAATTTCTTTCCTACTTTGGTGTTTGCCACTGAACTTGTGAAGAATCCAGAAACTTTAAGGACTCCAGACAGTATGCTGTTTGCTACACTCTCTGTCATTTTGGTCATCCTCTTCACTCTGAATAGGCAAAAACATAACGAGACACCAATACACATAACTATGAGTCGCAATAATGACATATAACAACACCATATGCAGCATTCAGCATTGTCATGTTTGGAACATCTAAAGACGACATATTAAAAACTGTCTTCTCAGCTTTCAAGTTACACTCTCCATGACACACCATAAAAAAATCAAGATCAGCAATTAAAACTCATGTCTAGAGATTTTCCTAAGATAGAAAACACATTCCACCTATTTAGCACAAACCCTTTTCCAGAAACTAACTAGAAGAAACATCACAAACCTCACAAAGCAAAACCAAAACATATGAAACACTTTAATTTGAATCAGGCAAAAGTGACTATAATCAAAACCACAATTCAATTTACAAGAAACCATTCATACCTCCTGATTCTTTTCAAGGTGTCAGGGTGAACTTCACTCTCCTTCTCAGCCTTTGACAATCTCCTTTTCATGAAACCATTTCCCCAAATGAGCCTATCCATAGTCACATCTCCACACCAAAGAATCCCTTTTATCAAATGTCCTGAACCAGTTGCAATCAGCTTCGCCGCCTTCCCGCTATAATCCTCCACATTCGGAGCTAAAGTCGTCCAATAAGCCGAACATTGTCTCTCCACAATCTCTTTCCTCTCTCCAGTAAGCTCCACCGGCGACGTCTCTCTCGCCACCGTCACATCCAAAACCTTTTCCCCTGCTTCCTTCGCTTCCTCCGACACTTCCTGCACCGTGAAACAACTATAATCCTCCAAGATCTTCTCAAGCTCCACCAACAGATGCTCTTGACCTTTAGAAGCAATTGTAAGTCCGTAGTTCAACATCTCGTTAGTGTTTTTCGCTCCGTCTTCCTCGTCGCTTGAATCATGTGCGATTTCTTTGGTAGGACGAAGCGTGAAGAAGTAATGAGACTCATCGACTTTGACGGAGTTCTCATCCTTAGTCAACGGCCATTGAATCTCATCTCCAACACGAGCGAGAACAGCGACAACATTCTCTCCTTGAACAATACGGATGATCGAAAGATCGCCGCAAGCGAGCTCGACGCTGTAAGATGTGTCGATTAAGTGAAGAATCGCGCCGGAGATTTTCAAAATTACTTCCTCCGTCGCTGCAGGAGGAGCCGCAACGGGAACGGAACTCGTCTCCGGTTGCTCAGGGAAGAGATTACGAGCGAGATCATTCATATCGAGAGAAGGATAGAGATTATTAGTAGATGATGAAGAGCTAGGGTTTATAGGAGCTTCGGGATTCGATGTGTCAACAGTAGGGTAGAGAGATGAAGTTTGCTTGTCGCCGGAGGGTTCCATTGTCGCCGGAGATTTCAAATCGGAGGAAAATGATTGAAGAATGAAGAAGACTTGGTTTGGTGCTGAATTGATTAAAGATATTTATTTGAAGAGGAAGGAAAGTGACCAAGTTTATAAGTATCTCTGTATCTGTCAGTGTCAGATTACGTGGAGGTTGCGCGTAAGTAACGCGTGTAAACCGGTTCGGTTTATTACTTAACCTTGTCGACATCTTTTCCGCGCGGTTACACGGTTCATTTTTCTCATGTCGGTCGGTCTATTTGTCTCGGATATTGCATCAAACTCATAAAAAGAGTGTACTAATAATAAATAATTTAATATGCAGTTGCTCTAAATTATTACAATGTTATTATATTTATTTAAATGTAACAATAAAAGGATTGAAGAAAAAAAAATTCTTAGTAAAGAGGAAGTCAAGTTTTTCTAAGTTTAATCGTGTTGTTTAATTAAATAACAGGCTATTTTGACGACAAAAATAGAATAATAATATTTGATAAAATAATTATGGCTATAATTTACTCTAAATAACATGGTGTCGAAAACATCTAAAAATTCACTTTCCTATCGTTTTTTTAATAATCGGTTGTATTTGTGGATATATATTTTTATTTGTTTAGTAATGAATATTGATGTACTCTTACTATATCAATTTTTGTACAAAATTTCAAATAAATAAATGAATTAGATGTTAATAAAAACATGGTATTTTGTCCAAATTTATTACATATGTAAAATGACATACTTTGAACTATTAACACGTCATTGCTTGACTTAAAACTTAAATTATCGTGAATATTATTATATAATTAACTATTTTACATTTAGTTAACAAAATAAATTTTTTTTTTCGATCCTAACAATATAACGACTATCCATGATTGAATTTTTAAAATTTTGCTATCGATTGCAAGGATCTGGTTAGCTCTGTCTCCAGAGCGCAAACTTGGCCCTCTTTCATAAATTATGTTGAAAGAATTCTTAGGACTCTCAGGTTTATTTTGGATTGGCGTCTTGAGTATAAAGAATAGAAGACAAACATAAGTGTTTACTTTATTGCTCGCAGCATAACAATGGAGGATCGTATAAAGATGAGAGTTGTGTTACTTAGTGTAATACCATTTTGTCTTTGTTGGTGATTGCTCTTGATCCTTGTTAAAGGAACATAACTTTACTTTTCTTAATGGTTAATGAAATTCACATATGAAAAAAAAAAATCTCATTAAGAAACTTAGATTGGTTCAAGGCAAAAACATTAACAGAGACCCATATCCAGGCCCAAAATATTTTTCTGAAATCCACTAGCCAAAATTATTTACAAATTGGCCCAAAACTAATTTATTTTTATAACAATTGGCCCAAATTTTCTAAAGCATCTTAAATAACCTGATTCTTTTTTTTTAAGCTTTGGCCCAAAACAATTCAGGGCCGGCCCTGCCCATATAGTCTTTTATTCACGTTTCAAAAAAACACACACACAGAACAGGGGATTTGAAATATGTTTCCAACTTGGGTAATTTTCTTGACCTTGTGGGTTATAGAACTAGCAAGGAACATTAAAGAGTTTCTCTGATAACATGTCGTTTCTCAAATTCTTCAAACAGTTCTGTATTAATAGCTCTCAAATTCCAGAAATCACCAGACAATATCCAACTAACAATAAAGACTTAGACTCCACTGATTCTAATTCTCTAAAAGGTTTTGTAAGTTTGGTTGATAGACAAATCCGTTACAGATTTAAATTGCCACGTTAAATTGTTGTTTTGGTTTAGAGACAAGTCTTTGTATTTAAACTATGTTATGGGCTTCTCCTTCTCCACCGAAGAACACGCAAAGAGAAACAATATGAGTAATCATCAAACTGTGAGATACTTTTTCTCTTATATCTCATTATCTTAATTATATTCAAATTTATCAGATAGGCTTTGTAATCATCTTTCATGATGACTCCAACAAAGCAGGTGTTGAAGCAACTAGAGCCATGGTGTGAACTTAAAGACAAAGTGGTTCTTGTGACAGGAGCTTCCTCTGGTATAGGAAGAGAGGTATGTCTTGATCTAGCCAAAGCTGGCTGTAAGATTATCGCAGAAGCTCGTCGTGTCGATCGTCTCAAATCTCTCTGCTCTGAAATAAATAGCTTCGAATATTCAGCCGGACTTCAAGCTGCAGCTCTTGAGCTAGACGTTTCATCAGACGCACCCACCATTCAAAAAGCGGTTAAGGAAGCTTGGTAAATCTTTGGAAAGATCGATGTGTTGATCAACAATGCGGGATTTAGAGGCAATGTCAAGTCGAGTTTGTATTTGTCCGAAGACAGAGTGGGACAAAGTCATCAAGACCAACTTAACGGGAACTTGGTTAGTCTCCAAATATGTATGCATTTTAATGCGCGACGCTAAACGTGGTGGCTCGGTGATAAGCATATTATCAGTCTCTGGCCTCCACCGCGGTCAGGTGCCTGGTGGAGTCGCGTATGCTTGTTCTAAAGGCGGTGTTGACACCATGACAAGGATGATGGCTGTTGGGTTAGGTGTTTACAAGATCAGAGTGAATTCGATCGCACCGGGGCTTTTAAAGTCAGAGATCACACAAGGTCTTATGCAAAAAGAGTGGCTCAAGAACGTTAATGAACGGATAGTCCCATTAAAGGTACAACAGGCAGTGGATCCGGGGCTTACATCTCTCGTTCGCTACCTCATTCACGACTCGTCTCAATATATCTCCGGGAATACATACATTGTCGATTCCGGATCTTCATTACCCGGCGTGCCTATTTTTTCATCTCTCTAAACCTTGAACCCCAAATCTTGTGTTTTTGCAATATAATTAGTGAATACATTTACACATTCTCTACGTAGATTTAAAGTAAAAAAATACATTAAGATGCTTGTATTTGAAGAATCTGAATCAAAGCTCATCATACTTGAGTTCCTTGTGTTCCACTTTAACTGGAAATCTCTTGTCGACCCAAGCAATGTAACCACCGTCCATGTTTTTAACATTCTTGAAGCCCTATCACATTATCAAACAATCCCATTAAATCTCATTAATAAACTCAGATAGATTCAAAGAAGAAACAAATATAGAGACCCAGATCCTCTGTTTCTGTTCACGTTACAAGAAAAAAAAAGAAAAGATTTATAAATCTTGAAAGTCTTTGTTACTTACAGAAGAAACAAGAACTTTGGTAGCATATAATGATCTAACTCCCGATTTACATCCCTACAAAACAAGATCAAAACAACAGATTCTAGATTCATATCCAGTGACTTCAAAATATACTTCCACTTACACATGATTAGGACAAGACTCTGTTATTACCACGACGAGATGATTGGTTTGGTTACAGAGAGATGAAACATGTTTCAAGAAATTAGGGTTAATCTCTTGCCCCTGTGGAGAATATAACCAGTAAGGAACATTGAAGACTTTCTCTGAATCAACATGGCCTTCCTCGAATTCTTCAACAGTTCTGTGTTTAACAGTTCTCAAACTTCAGAAATCAAAGACACAAACAACAATAAAGACATGACTGAATCTGAAAGGTTTTAAGATATACCTGACATCAAGAAACGTGTAGCCAGAATCAAGAAGTTTCTGGGCTTGGCTTACATCGATAGTAATAACTTTTGGTTCTGAGTTTGATGAAGTCGTGCGAGGAAGATCAATAGAAACAATGATAAGAAGAAGAAGAAGAAAGGATTTTATAACGTGTAAAGAATCCATTTTGTTGCTGAATTAATTTTTCTAGAGTCTCTGAACAAAGAATCAGTTTAAATTGTGTATATTAATAGTCCAAATATATTCTTTTTAAATCCGGTGCTATCCGCCGTTGGATTCGAGCACTCTGTTTTCTTTTTGGCGGCAGAGGTATTGACCAAAAACACTAGTTTAATATACTGATTCACGTTGACAAATAAAAGAAAAAAATCATTTAAAATCAATATATACATGCTTTATGCATAAAAGGAAAAATTAAACTATTTAGTATTATTGTTGTGTAACTATTTAACTATTACTAAATAATTTAACTATTTATATGTTGTAAATATAAAGTCAATATTTCAAATAATGATATATATAAATTCTATAATTTAATGAAAACTAGAATAATGTATATATTACTCGAATAGTGTAACTATATGTTGTAAATATATAGTCAATATTTCAAATAATGATAAAGATAAATTCTGTAATTTAGTGAAAACTCTTTCACGTTTCGATTCGCAACAAAATCAATCACATAAATAAAATAAAATTTTCCTAATCAAAAAATGAAAAAACTAGAATGAACAAAAAAAAAGAAATAGTCGGTGCCGTATTTTATCACTAAAGTCCACTACCCACCCAAGAAACCGCAACAGCCAAAACGCCCAATGATAACGCAACTGAGATTCTTCGCGACGCGTCGGAAACGCTAAGCGCATCCGGTTGCAGACGCGGAGGAGATGCACTCTTCAAGTCTTCACTGATTTAAAAACAGAACAAACAAAAAAAAGTAAAACCGTTACAAAATCCTAAGTTAATTTTTGTTATCATAGAAAAAAATAAAAAATTGTTAAAATTTGAATAGAAACCAAATACTAATATTCGGTTTGGTTTTAAACAGTTTTGATTTTGATAGGGTAAAATAATCCTAGCTAGGAAACTCTTTACTTTTCTATTAAGAATCGGAAACAAGCCTTTTAAAATTACCAAAAACATTTTTTTTGTCAAAACCAAAAACACTAAAATTAACATTTTTCGAATATTAATATCCTTATTCGTAAATTTAATAACAAAAATATTACCTTGAGGAAGGAGAAGGACAGAAAGTGATGACGTAATCAGCACCGGAGCAAGTAAAAGTGCTTGTACCGTCGTCGTAAGCGTAACTATAAGCCGTCGGACAAGCTTTCTTGAAGAAACCAGAGTACTCACTCGGCTTACACGTGTCCGGCGTTCCAAACGCGCCACTACAACAAAACTCCGGCGTTCCAAACGCCTCGCAAGCGCTCTTGCACGCTACAGCAGCCGTTCCCGCTTCAACTGTTACTTTCAGCTGTTCCGGACATACGCCGTTAAGATCCACCGCGCAACCCGTTGCGTTACACTTACCGACTCCAATAGCTCCGCCGTGAGGGACGATCGTCATTGGGACGTTGTAGCCATCGACGAGGCTGACGTCGAAGAAATCGAGGTTTCCGTCGCCGTTGAGTGTGAACTCGGCTAATGTAGCTGGAGGGATTGCTCCTGCTCCGGAGCATTCGATTTGGGATGAGCCACAGTCGCCGGTGACGCAAGTGAATTTTCCGGTGTTCTCGTTTTGGTTGCAGAGCGTGCGTCCCCATATGCGGCCGGACCAAGCGGTGGGTATGGAGATGAGTCGTGACTCGGACGAGCTGAGGGAGAAACCGGTGGTTGGTAATGGAGTGGTGCCGGCGCCGGAGAGAAGTCCAGGCCAGACGGTGTAGTTACACTGGTTAACGATGGTGAAAGTGGTGGAGGAACCACCATTGATGAAAAACAGAATCGCAAAGAGAAAGCAAGAGACTTTAGCCAAACCCATTGTTCCCGTGAGAATTGTGATGTTGTATGATCAATGAGAAGTTGGAGATTATGTTTATATAAGAGAATTAGGGATTAGGGATTTGTGTAATGGAAAGTTTCATAAAATCAACTTTTCCTATACGAGTTTTGCCAATGCAGAATCAAATACATGTTCATTGATTCATTTCCTTTTCTTTTTTTGGTAACTCATTGATTCATGGAAATTACGAATTCAGTTATTTTATTTATTTTCCTTTTTCAAAATTTTACATTTTATATTGTGATGCTATTTGTCGAGGATCTTCCTAAATTCAAAACTAGAAAAGGTTTAGAGGAGGAAAAGTTCTCTTTTGTTTGTTTAAGGAAAAAGTTCAAAAAAATTTCAAGACTTTGATGTAGGAAAGAGACATGTATTGAGTAGGTTAGATGTATGGTAATTAGTGGGATTACGTATTATTATTATTAGAGGAAATAGAGGAGGTGTTGGCCTGTTGGGGGTTGGGTCAACAACATTGTGACTTGGGATAAGATAAACATGGTGGGATACTAATGTTTAAATCCGAAAGATTCAGTAGGATTGTGCTAATCACAAGTGTAATTAGGTTAAAACTAACGGGATTAACTTAAATTTTTCTTTTTAAAACATCAGGATAGTAGTAGAGAAAGAGAAACCACGAACCGGTATAAGAACTACAAGATCACACCATGTCTCTCCTCTGTTCAGGAGATTCTCCTAAAACAAGATCTAAGGAAACTGAAATATTAAAAGAGTCTTCTTAAGCTACTATCTCTGTTTAATCAAGAGCAAGAAAATCAGCAATGCAGATTATATTATGGAAACGACAAGTTAGCAAAAAGGACTCTCAATCTTGGTATAAAACAGAAGTGACCATATAATGAATTTTCAAGTCATACAAGCACACTCATTGTAAGGAAAAACAAGAAACTGCAACGAAGGAAATCACACATATCATTCAAGTCTCAAACTTATGGCATCAACATCAACAAAAGCAGTGAACAGGTTTGCAAAAACCAGTCAAAAGAGTAATATAGAGATCAAAATCTCCCAAAACAACCATTCGTAAACATCCTAAACGACTTTAGCAATCACATTATAGTCACCAAAACGGAGCTTAGGTAGATTTAATAGAGTATATGAACATTACTCTTCTTTGCATCTTTTTGTTAAGCAACCGAAGAACATTCCCTAGCAAAGTGACCTTCCTTGCCGCAATTGAAGCACTTGCCACTGCCACCGCCACCTCCACCTCCACCACCGCTGCTTCCGCTTCCTCTCCGATCACAGTCACGAGCCAAATGGCCAGTTTCTCCACATTCGTAACAAGCACCACCAGAAGGTCTCTTGCTGGTGCAAACTCTCGCAATGTGGCCAACTCCGCCACATGTATAACATGTGTTTCCACCGCCGCCACCACCTCCAACGTTCCCACCACCATTTTGCCTACAATCCCTAGCGAAATGTCCAACACCACCACACAGGTAGCATCCATCACTGCCAGATCCACGACCACCACCTCCGTATCTATTCCCACCAGAACCACCACGACAATCCTTTGCCAAATGACCAACCTCTCCGCAACTATAACACGGACCACCACCTCCTCCTCCACCACTGTTTCCACCGCCGCTTTGCCTACAATCCCTAGCGAAGTGTCCCACATCACCACACACGTAACAGGTACCTTCACCGCCAGATCTACGACCACCACCACCTCCATAGCTTCTCCCACCACCACCACCGTCACAATCCTTAGCCATATGACCAACCTCACCGCAATTAAAACAACTACCACCGTTTCCGCGGGAGCTATTTTCCTTCTTATTAAGAGAACCGCCGCCAGGAGCAGTAACATTAACGGCCTTAGTCTTCCCGTCGCTTCCAAGCGTGATTGAGTATTCAACCGATTCACCAACAGTTAAGCTACGGTAACCATCGGAAACGATTGAAGATTGATGAACAAAAAGCTCTTCGCCTCCATCATCGGGAGTAATGAAACCGTAGCCTTTACCATCGCCAAACCAATTGACTTTTCCGATATATCTCGCCGCCGATTGATCTTCCATCGCCACTTGGATCAGAGAAAAAGGTTGAGAAAAACTCGAAGCAGTTTGTTCGTACAGAGAGAGAAAACAAACCAAAAAAGGGTAAAATGAAAACCCTAAATTGCGAGATCTATAATATCGATTTTGACCTTTAATTCGCCACGTCAGCTTCCTTCTTTATCGCCGGCAGTTACCGCGTGTGCATTTTGAATCAGGCCCATGATTCAACTTATGAATTGGGCTTTTGTTTTTTTGATCAAAAATGAATTAGGCCTATCTATTTTAAGGATTTCAAAAGAAATAGCTAAGGTTTTGATTTCATACGAGCTCTTAAAAATAATGCCTTTGAGTTTTTATCAAAATATGAAAAATTCGTGGGATGCAAATGTTCCAGAACATGGCATGTGATGTTGATACATAGATTATCATGACGAGAAGAAAAGAATCTTGTCTGTCGTATTTGCTTAGCTATTTTGGTTGCCCTAGTAAAAGCATTTTAAATTGACTAAATAATTATCGTGATAAACGTCATGATTCTTTATTTTCTTAAACTCTGAAATACAAATACTGAACAAGAAAATTGACAAAAACACTAACTCATTGAAATATCGTTATTTTATAGTATATGTTTCACAAAATATTTCATAAAAATGAAATGATTAACCGATACATAACGAAAATATAGAACCTAGTTAATTTTAACGTGGTAGAATAAACAGCAGTACGTGTTGATGGGTGAGTGATATTAGCACACTAATTACCGGCTAATCTCCCAGATTTAGCATTTACAAATTACTATTAATCTCTGCGTTTGGGTCAACTCGACACACCGAGTCAACTCGCTACCAGCACTGATCCGTTTCCCAATTCCGTCCGCCGTAACTGCCGTATCCAGCAGTTAACGGCCGGCTCCGTCGAAGATTCCTCCGATCATAAACGGCGCGTTTCTCGGGATCCGAAAGCGTGCAATACGCCGCGTGGATCTTCATAAAATCGTCCGCCGACGAGCTATTCCGACTATTTCCCGCTACATCGGGATGACAGATCCTAGCTAATCGTCGGTAAGCCGATTTGATCTCTTGACTAGTCGAGCCGACGGGAATTTCAAGGATCTCGTAGAGAGACGCGGTCGCTGAAAATCGCTGCGGGATTTGGCGTAATCTCGGTGGATCATCGGCGCAGGTGTAGGAAGCGGTGGTTGCAGAAAGAGACGGCGAGATCCGGGAAACAATTGACGGTGGTGAAACAAGAGAGAACGGCGGAGAAGAAGAAGAAGAGAGAAATGGAGTAGCGAAGAAACTTGAAGAAGAAGAGAGCATTGTGAAACGACGGCGTTTTATTTTTATTTTTTGGTTACAGTTCCGATTTGATGCAGTGTGATTTGAGGAAGGAGATAAGAAATTAGAGAGGCTTTATTTTATAGGGGAAGAAGTGATTAGTACGTTTAACGTTTAACTATAAAAGTTTCTCAAATATAATAATTTAATATTTTTTTAATAAATAAATTATTTATTTAACTTTTAATTAATTATAAAAAAACTTTAATCAATCAAATAATACCGAGTATTGAATACAGAATTGTAAGAGAGAAAATGAGATATAGTGTCTCATTTGAGAAACTCCGAGACACTGTGTCTCATTTTCTCTCTTACTTTTAATTATTTTTATTTTTTAAAAAAATTTTAGACACTATTTAAGAAACCTCTGTCGGAGGTGCTTTAAACTTTTAAATAATTGAAGATTTAGGCAGATTTAAAATATATTGTCCGGTTAAGCAAAGTCGAACCGGGTTGGGTCGGATGGTTTTGGAATCTTGGGAAGCTGAGTCAGACGAAAAGGCTTATCCACATTTGGAAATAATGGGAGAAGTAAGATAAGATTCAACGAACGAACGAACTTTGAGCATAGTGGCAATGAAGTTATAATTGTCATCTACCAAACTTTTCTATTTTCGGTATCATATAACACAAACTTTTCTTGTTTTGGTAAATCACGAAACTTTGGATTAATGTTATCCATAAGCGGGATTAATGTTACTTATTATCTTAATTCTTAATTAGAAAAAATAAAAAATTACCAAGTTGTAACTAATTTGAAATATCACAAATTGTTTTAAATATTAATAAGAAAAATGAAAAGTGAAAGGCAAAATTTTGATACGAAAAAGATGTTTCATATTTTGATACCAAAAGGTAAATTTATTTAAAATTTCAGTAATAAGTATTTGATATTTATAGATTAATTAATAAAAATTTCTGAACATATTTATTTTTTATTCTGCATCTTTATTTTTAACCATTCTATGTATTTTAAATATACATAAAATGTAAATAGACACTACAAAATTATGATACAATATGTATCTATATATATCTCATACAAATTGTTCAAGAAAGCGCTAGACGCTAAACGGACGGTGACCTAGCGCCTAGAACGCCTAATCGGGGCCTAAGTGATTTTAGGCGGTTTGTGCGTTTACAACATAAAACAATAGAAATATGATACTATATATACAAATCATATAAACTACAACTAAAAAGATAAAAAAAAAAATCGTAAACAAAAATTAGACAAAAATATTTCTTTAATTCATAGCAAACAACATAAGAACGTTTATAACAATATATAGGGTCCCCAATATAAATAGAGATAAAATTTATAAATATAAATTTATGTGGTTAAAAATTAGACAACTACACTAAAACGAAATTCATAGGCAGTGAGGCGGTTATTTAGGCATCGTCTGAACATGTAGCGCCTAGTCGGAGCCTAAACGACCGTCTACACAGCTTTTTAGAACACTGTAAAATAATTATATGGACTTTCTAAAATTGGTATTTGTGTTTTACTATAGTTTAGGCTTTAGATGGATAAAGCATTCTACTAGCAAGTAGGTAAGAGTATCATGGTCCAGTTTTTCGAAATTTTTCTTTTTGTATGAGATTTTAGTTTTTGTTTTGTTTTGCCAAGGCTCTCCCATAAATTAAGACGGGCCAATAGACATCTAGATTTTTCAGATCAAATTAATACAAACACCAAAGCAAAACGAATCTAATGGATAATTTGATCATCTCTACAATGAATCCGATTTTTTTTTTAAAAAATTCTTTAACTTCACCAATAATTACATAAGTCTCATTTTATCTGAAATGACATGTTCACTCTCTTTTGATGGTTAGTCAACTTAAACCTAAATTGATCATTCAAACTTCTAAACACCAAAAAAGTATGTACAAACATGATTTAGGCCTTTACATGTGCCATCTCTCTAACCCTAATACCTAAAAAGCACTCTCCGCACACTTTTAAAACAAGCCAAATGCAATGCACTTTTCTATTGATGATTATAATATCTTCTTTTCGTTAGTTAAATGTATAATTATAATGCACTTTTCTATTGATAATTATAATTTCTAAACACCAAAAATAGTATATAAACGTGGATTGGCCTTTGCGTGTGCCATCTCCCCTCATTCCTAACTTCTTAATATATAAAACACGCTATTTAGTCTTGTCACAACTATGATAAATACAAGCCTAATGCAATGCATTTTACTATTGATAGATAATAACGAATTTCTTCATTTCCAGGTCATAATAATCAAAGTTTTAGAATTTAAGTCTACAACTACATCTAGCTGCAAATGACTAAAAAGCAAACTTTTTTTATTAAAAACACTATTTAACTTTTTTCTATTCATAACTTACATATGAATAGACCTATAAAATTATAATGACATCCATATAACATTCATAACACATACCAATTAACTCGGTCATGATTCACAAACGCGTGTTTACACACTCTGATTGATCATCAGGTATACACAATACAAAAACTCATCACTACATTGTGCTAATTGACTATATCGATTCTTTTGCCGTTGCCTATAAATTTTTTATGAAAATATGTTACAACAACACATGAAAACACTGCAATCCCCAGCTCTTTTTTTTTTTTTTCTATATAAGGGATCAAAACTTTTCCAGACCTTTTAGATTTGATTCTCTTGTTAGTCCTCTCCAAAATATTGTAGATTTTCTTAGACCTTGCGAGAAATAAGGTAACCAGGAGGGCTTCTAACATTTCTTGATTTGATACTTGCAGTTCTCAAAAGTCTACGAAACTCTTGGAGACTGATTTTACCATCATTGTCAATATCTGCTTCTTCAAGAAGTGGCTCAATGGACCCTTTCAAGCCAGTATGCTACAAAAACAAAACATACCAAATAGAACTTTTTAGTAATGTGACACTGATTGATTAAGAAGTATAAAATATGCTGACCATTCGAAGTTCCTCTGCTGTTATAAATCCATCTCCATCTATGTCGAATTTTTCAAATGCTGCTCTTGATCTCTGCTGCCACTTTTCGGAATCGTGTTCCTCTAATTGATTTACGTGTAGTGCAGCCGCTACAAACTCCCCAAAGTCCACGAATCCATCTGTGTTGCTATCAATCTGTAGACAGCAAACACAATTTAGAGAATTTAGTTAAATCATCTCATCGTCATTAGTACTAACTTAAATTATATACATACCGCTTGAAGAATCTCGGCAACTCGTGCATCCTTAAGCTTCCAAGGATGATCTTTCGCCAGAGCCTATAGAAAACAAGAACTGATGTTAGGTTTAGTATTTGCTGATCACGTTAGGTAGTGATTGAGGTATAGTTTTGTCTACATTTTACCTGCCTCATCTCTTCAAGGCTAATGGCGCCATTCTTGTCAACATCAATCGCATCGAACTGGTCTCTAAGATCAGCCAACTCTTCTTCATCAAGCGTCGTTGCAAGAGCCTAGACCCGGAAAAAACAACTCAGGTAATAACAACAAAAAGAAAAAAACACATAAGAACCTCAAATGAAACACAGATCTCTCTTCTTGATTACCCTTAGAGCGAATTGCTTGAGGCGGCTAAATTTCACAAACTGACGCATGTTATTAAGGACAGATATGTCTATAGGAATCTCAGATGCATCTCCTCCTTCTCTAACCCATGGATGTGCTGCAACCAAGAAAAAATCCACAATCCTTAAAGAAAGATCAGAAGAGATAAGAACAAAATGATGCAAAGTGGCGTCAAAATGCTTACATAGTGCTTGCGCAGCAGTTAATCGCGCTCTCGGATCTTTTACTAACAACTTCTTAACAAAATCTTTGGCGCTGTTGCTAATGGTTGGCCACGGTTTTCTTCTGAAATCAGGTTTGTTCTTCAAGACCTATGTTTATAAACACATCTTCGTGATTAGAGATTTATGATTTCTGATGGATTTTTACTTCAGGGAAACTACACAAACCTCCTTGAAGATACCGTCTTCAGTCTTATCCCAGAATGGTCGTCTCCCGCAGAGAAGAATGTAACTGATTACACCGATACTCCACACATCTGATTCGGGTCCCGACCTGCGTTTCAACACTTCAGGTGCTACATAGTATGCGCTCCCAACGATATCATGAAACTTTTTGCCTACATTGTTACATAATGGTTAGATCAAAGAAGTGATATGTGAAGACAACTTTGAATCACATTGCTACTAACCTGGCTTTATGAAGTCTGATAAACCGAAATCTGTAGCTTTTAGAGGCGAATCTTCTTCGGTTGATTTGAACAGAAAATTCTGCTTGAGAAGATGATTAGTAAAAAACAATACTTGTGAATAAAACCAACTAAACATTCAGAAACATGGTGATGAAGTAATTAACTACCTCTGGTTTCATATCTCGGTGAACCAAACCGCGCAAATGACACTCAGCCGCAACTTTCAGCATTTGTCTCACTACCACGGCCGCGTCTCTCTCGCTATAACGGCTATCTTTCCTGTAAAAACGCAACAACAATAGTTTAGTTACTCAAAAGTAATAAGACTCTAAAATTTCAGCAACACACAAATAAACGTATTACTAAAGTTACCTGGCTAATATCCGATCAAGTAATTCACCACCCTCGCATAACCTAGAGAACAATATATATCATTAGCAACAGAAGTTTGCACTTTGTCTTTCTTGCATCACAAGGAAAAAAAAAACACACGACCTAAAGGCTTTTTACTTACTCCATAACTATATAAACAGAGTTCTTGTCCTCGAAGGCATTATAAAACCGAACCACATTTTCATGACCAGTCAAAGCTTGTAGTATCTTCACCTCTCTCTTTACATCTTCCACAGCTATCGGAATTGTCATCTACCCAACAAATCAAATCCATCGGTTAGCTCAAAAAACACAACAATCCAATATTTTTAATTTAACATACCAATTAATTTGTCAAAAAAACAATTCCAAGAATCTTAAATAAAATACAATTCTATGATTAGAAAGAGAGAATCTTCAAGAATTATTGATTCATCATACCTTGGCCTTATCGATCTTCTTGACCGCGACACGATCATCGGTTTTTTTATCGGTAGCGACATATGTATAACCAAATTGACCATGTCCAAGCAAATTTCCAATGGTGTAACGGTGATCAAAATCTTTAGCGTACCCGAAATCGATACGCTTACCGTAGGGGATCGCTTCTCCATGTCTCCTACCGTTATTGCTAATAACTTTCTCTCTCCCTCTCCCGTGCGGTGGCGTTTGCCGCGTCGGCGTTTTCTTAGCCGCCGCATTGCGTCGCGGTTGCGTCCTATGATCCTTTTGGATCGTAACCGCCATGAAAGAACATGGAGATTGCGGTGGTCTGGTTTTAGCCACCGTGAGAGGAGGATGGTGGTTAGGATTCCGGCTACTGCGGTTGTGGCCGGAGGAGAAACAGAGACCCATGAGTTTTGTGGGATTTCGGTTTCTTAGACCCTATGCAATGACAATGAGGATGTTTTCTTAGGGGATTTGTGAGGCATTAATGAATAGAAAATGATGTCGCCAGCATTGCCAGAGGGAGAGAGAGAGATATGGAGAAGGAGAAGCTTCGATATGCGTTGTGTCAAGAAATAGACTTTTCTCGGGTGAACATTTTTTTTTTTTTTCCATTTAGCAACATATAGAAAATTATATGTTGACACGTTATAGAAAATTTGAGAACTATAGAAAACTATAGAAAATTTGAGAATTTTACGTTATATAGTATTCAAATTAAATTATCAAAACATAAAATTAATTAATGAATAAATGGATCGCTGATATGTCCAAGTAAATGTAAACAAGCATATTCCTACGATAAAACATCGAAAATGATATTGTCTCTCTAGCGCCATGTTTCGAAGAAGGAGATCTGATTACTCCTATCTCCTCTTTGCCCTCAAATGTTCTGCTAGTTGTTTCCATCCACTACAACTAAACCAGCAGGTTATGATCGACTCCACACTAAACCTCTCTACTTTAAGGCTGACTTCACATCTCCAGTAGTACATCACCAGCTCAAGATGTCTCTATTTCAGAAAATATGGGTATCATCCTCCCCAACACAGCCATTTCCGAGGCTGGAACGAAGTTGTCAGAAACTGCATCACTAGTTGATTCCACTCTCACTTTAGGGGAATTGTCCCTTCCTGTTTCATCTAATGTTATTTCTACACCACAAGGTGATACCACATCATTGGAAGTGACATTAGTTGCAACTGATGTTGCGGATATGGTTTAAGTGTGTGTAGGACATTAGAACATGAAGCAATGTTTGAAAATGATGACTGTAACTTTTAGGGAACATGATCCGACTTAATTATGACTCTAGATGAAGATCTAGTGAACACATCTGTCATGAGAACCCAATCAGGTCGAACAGTCAAATCTACACAAAAGTTGCAAGAGAATGAATTGACAATTGTTAAAGGACGAGGACGACACGGTCGTGGAGATTGTGGTAGAAACTCTGCTTAACCCTCATCTTTTGCTCTTTTTATAGTTTCATGCTTTGAAACATTTTATTTCATAATCTCATATGTTTGTATGCAAATGTATGCTCAATCTTCTCCTTTTCCACTCTCTAAAAATTGTATGATCTCAAGTCATAGTTGTAAAAAAAAAAAAAAAAGGTCATAGTTGTAATATTTATGTTATTTCAATTGCAAACCCTTTATAAAAAAAAAAAACAAAAAATAGAGTAATGCAGTTGGATTTTAGCTTATATTATTTGAATTGTACATACAAAATAACTATATGGAAAAATTCTAATGTGTGTGTGCGTTATTTGCATTATTTTTGCGGTGCTTTTTATCGTCCCGCGAGTTGCGAGACATGTCTTATATTTCCTATAACGAAATAATAGTTTGGATTTGAAGTTTTCACCTAGGAAGCACGGAAGCTTCGTCCGAGGTCCGCTCCCCGCTTCAGAATCTTAGTCGGAATCGGAAGCTTTCAGAATCCCGCTTTCGAGAAACGTCAGTTTGATGATGTTTTATCGGTAAAACAAAATTTAAAACAATTTTATTTGATGAAATTAGTAAAAGGAGAATGAAGATAATGATCTTAAATTTATGACTTTGAACTATTTGACTTTTCTTTATTGTAAACATACACTATTTGATTTTTAAATATAGTTCAGGTATTTAAAATTTATGTATTAGATTTGTGTGTTAATTATATAATTTTTATATGAGATAATGTTTAATTTTTATTATATATGTATGTGTGTATATATAGATATATAAAATATTAATATTAATTTTTATATACGCTTCCAACACGTACCCACTTTCTATAATCATATATTTAAAAGTTGGCCAACTCTCTCCATATGAGTGCCACATCATCACATAAGAAAATGACATGTGTCCGTCTACATTATTTAAATAAAAAATGAACCAAATTAAATGAGAAAAAAAAAATAGTTCTTCACATTAAATCATCCATCAATCCTATTCTTAACTTATTTCTTTAAAATAAAAAAAAATTAGAAAATTGTATTACTAAATCAAGCACTACTTTCATTGTTCTCATCTTATTTTACAATTTTTTTTTTATCAAGAGTCGCTATTCGATAATAACTGAAAATTTATTTGTGTTGTAATTTAGTAGTTTGCTACCTAACTTTTTATTAGTTTAGTAATTTTACCTTGAGTGTGTTCTCGTTGTTACGTTTTGTGGTTCATATACGACTTTTCATATGACCAAAATGGGTCTTTTCATTTTTGTGCTTTATTATAATTTAGTTACATTTACATGCAAGTTTTTTAAGAATGGGTCTTTGAGACGTTAGGTATACCAAAAAATTCAAGACACGACAATTTCTCTCTTATATAGCTATATGCAATGGGAAAAAAAAAAGCTATATGCAATGGCAGAAGATGTAAAAAGTGTTGACTTAAAATGAGAATGTAGTTTTCGTCTTTTTTCTTCTTTTTATATGAAAATTATTGAGATCTTGTTCAACTTATATCAATCCAGTAATTAATTATGAGTCTATCACGATATGGCTGGAGTAGTAGATCATGAGAGTACATAAAACAAAGAATTGCTTAATTATGATCAAGTCACGCAAGTTTCAAATCATACTAGTAACATAATTACATATAATTATATCAAATATCTTATATTGTTGTTGTATTTATTCATAATAGTGAAAAAAGTATCTTAGATATATAAATAATCTTAGAGAAATTGTTAAAAATGCTCCTTTTTCAATACCCCTTTACAAAAATGCCTCTTTTGAGAGTCCATTTTTAAGTTTGCCCTCTTTTAATTTTTAATGACCATTTTACCCTTATTTGAAACAAAATTAGGTCCACAAAATACAAAATATTTTTTGGCGGGAAAAGTGATCCCGCAATTTTCTCGCCAAAACACTTGTAAAAACCTTTAAAATACATTATAAAATTTTCCCGTAAAAATTTTTCCCGCCAAAAAATTTTCCCGCCAAAAATTTTTTTTTGCGGGAAAAGTGATTCCGCAATTTTTTTGCCGAAATTTTTTTGGCGGGAAAAATTTACAAGGTATTTTAAAGGTTTTACGGAGTATTTACAAGTGTTTTGTAAGGTTTTACAATGTATTTTAAAAGGTTTTACAAGGTACTTATAAGGTTTTATAAGGTATTTATAACTTGTAAAACCTTATAAAAAACTTGTAAAACCTTATAACTTGTAAAACCTTATAAAATAGCTTGTAAAATCTTATAATATCTTATAAATACTTTATAAATACGCTGTAAAACCTTTTAAAATACATTGTAAAACCTTATAAATACCCTGTAAAAACCCTTTAAAATACCTTGTAAATTTTTCCCGCCAAAAATTTAACGCCAAAAAATTTGCGGAATCACTTTTCCCGCAAAAAAAATTTTTTGGCGGGAAAATTTTTTGGCGGGAAAAAATTTTACGGGAAAATTTTACAAGGTATTTTAAAGGTTTTACAAATTTTTACAAGTATTTTGGCGGGAAAAATTGGGGGATCACTTTTCCCGCCAAAAAATATTTTGTATTTTGTGGACCTAATTTTGTTATATTTCCTTATATATTTATGATATCTTTTATTAAAAGAAGGGTAATTTAGTCATTTTGTACATAAAAGGGGTATTTTTAAAAATGGACATCCCAAGGGGGCATTTTTGAAAAGGGGTATTGAAAAAGGAGCATTTTTGTGAGTCTCTCATAATCTTATTTATACATGAAAATGTATAAATTGATATTTTAAGTCAAAAATGAATTTAAACATAAAAATTGTAACTACATAAGATGGATCTGAATTTTATTAACTATACAATAACAGAAAAAAACATAAATTAGTAACAAAACAATCAACATCAGTTTTTCTTAACAATTTTCAAAACAAACCCACGCGTAGCGTGGATATTCATCTAGTTTCTATAAAACTTGTTTCCACGTTTCTAAACGCTTCGCTTCCGCGTAGCCGCTTCTGATTCCATGCAACCTAGGTTTTCACATATGCTTTAGATATGTTTTATGACACGAAAAGTCTAATCCTCTTTAGGGTACATTCAAAGTTCTCTCGAAAAATATAACCGTAATATTTCTATATTATAATAATTATGTGCAAATCGTCTCTTGGAAATTCTTAATTAAGAATTATATTTCTATATTATATAATTGTGTTTGAAATTTTCCATTTGAATTTCTTTTTACATAGTCTCGAAAAATATATGCACATAAAAAACAAAAAAAGTAACCTTTCATAAATTCTAATGAGATGAGATGTAATTATTTATTAAATTAAATATCAAAAGAGTTAGTAAATACGAATAGATCTGGGGTATTTTGTAAATAACAAAAGATATGAAGAATTATTTTCTGTAAATACGGTTTGATAATAATTAAACATAATTCAAATAGAAAAAAAAATTAAAAAATTAACAACTGTTTCAATATATTTTCAGTTTCAATAGATTTAAGATTTAAAAGACAGTTAATTGAAAATACATTTATTTTGATAATAAAGTAAATTGTTAAAAGTTGTTCAAACAATCAAACAGAGTTTTCTCATACTTTAATAAAAACTAATAATCTACATTCCAAACTGTTAATAATGATTACAGTTCAGTATCCTCAAAACTGCCCCAATTATCAAATCTGTTAGTATTTTCAACTGATTTGCTAAACTGCAACACATCTAGTTATATCATTGCCCCAAGGATTTTTTTGTATTTACGAAACTTCCACATATCATTTTGTATTTACGAAATTGCCTCACAATTTTGGTATTCACAAAAATACCCATATCTTTTGCAAATTACAAAATTTCCCCACACCTTTTGCTAATTACGAAGTTGCCCCTCATCTTTTCCTAATTACGAAGTTTCCTCACATCTTTTGCTAATTACGAAATTGCCCCACATCTTTTTATATTTACGAAATTGTCCCACATCTTTCGTAAATTACGCAATTGCCCCATACCATTTGCTATTTACGAAGTTACCCCACATTTTTCTAATTACGAAGTTGCACCACATCTTTTGCTAATTACGAAATTGCCCCACATCTTGTGCTAATTACGAAATTGCCCCACATCTTTTGATATTTACGAAATTGCCCCACACCTTTTGCTAATTACGAAATTGCCCCACATCTTTTGATATTTTCGAAATTGCCACATATCTTTCATAAATTACGAAATTGCCCCACACCTTTTGCTAATTACGATTTGCCCCACATCTTTTCCTAATTACGAAATTACCCCACAGCTTTTGCTAATTACGAAATTGCCCCACATCTTTTGATATTTACGAAATTGCCCCATATCTTTCATAAATTACGAAATTGCCCCTATCTTTCGTAAATTACGAATTGCCCCACATCTTTTGCTAATTACGAAGTTGTCTCATATCTTTCGTAAACTACAAAATTGCCCCACATCTGTTCCTAATTACGAAGTTGCCCCACATATCTTGATATTTACGAAATTGCCCCATATCTTTCGTAAATTACGAAATTGCCCCACATCTTTTCCTAATTACGAAGTTGCCCCACATCTTTGGATATTTACGAAATTGCCCTATATCTTTTGTAAATGACGAAATTGCCCCATATCTTTTGCGATTTACGAAGTTGCATCTTTGCTAATTACGAAATTGCCTCACATCTTTTGATATTTTCGAAATTGCCCCATATCTTTCATAAATTTACGAGATTGCCCCCACACCTTTTTCTAATTACGAATTTGCCCCACATCTTTTCGTAATTATGAAGTTGCCCCAATGCTTTTCCTAATTACGAAGTTGCCCCACATCTTTTGATATTTACGAAATTGCCCCATATCTTTCAATATTTACGAAATTGCCCCATATCTTTTGATATTTACGAAATTGCCCCATATCTTTTGATATTTACGAAGTTGCCCCACATCTTTTGATATTTACGAAGTTGCCCCACATCTTTTGATATTTACGAAATTGCCCCATATCTTTCGGAAATTACGAATTGCCCCACACCTTTTGCTAATTACGAGTTACCCCACATCTTTTACTAATTACGGAATTGCCCCACATCTTTTGATATCGAAATTGCAGATCTTATGATATTTACGAAATTTCGCCAGAGCTTTTGTTAAATACGTTCTCTGCATCTTTTTGTACTGGTCTAGACACGTGCAAGCGTTTCTTTTTAGCATTTGAAAGAGTTCTTCCTGGCTTTCTTTTTCTTCCTGAACCAACCAAATTATATTAGATCAAATAGAAAATATCATTTTTATCAAGTAGCTCTAGAATTTCTAAAGCCAATTCAATTTAGTCAAGATTTGTAGAGAGTAGAGAAAGCGATTCATGAGTACAAGAGTAAGATCAAAGTTGCTAGTTGTCATCATTATAAGCGTTTTTCAATGCAAGCAAGCTTATAAGAAGCTTCTGCCCGAGCTTCCTCCAACTTTGCTGAGAGCTCTTTCATGAAAGGTGTGCTTGTCCCGTGGCTGATCCGCAGAATGTCAAATGCCTTAATTAGTGAACTCACCGCCTCTTTGGTTTCCCCCAGTAACCTGCAACATAACAATTATGCATTTTTATCCGCAGAGGCGCAGAATATGATGGTAACCGACGCCAAGTTATTGCACTCAGACTCAGATTAACGTAGAAAGTTTATATGAATGATAATTTTCTACAGGCACACGATGAATCAATGTTTCTTTCCACAGGGATTCTAACTCAGGGATATCCAATTTGAAGGCTTTGAGCCAAGTTCCGCCTACCACTACTAGCCAATCTCTACGTGTTCCCTGACTGAAAAAGTCACGTAGAATAAGAGTCTCTAACACTGAGAACATGTAGAGGAATGGCAGCTTTGATAGTTGAGGGAAAACAAAAGTTATATTTGGTCCTAACGATTTTGACAGGAGAATTAAATAGATTGTTATAGAGCATAAATCTGTCTTCAAATTCTATTTCAGTTTCCGCAGCTCAAAATCTAATCAAAATATTAACTAAGGATGCTTTGATACCATTCGAGTTTTCCCTGGGTATAGAACTGCAGTCCAATCAAAGGATGGGTTGCTGGATATACTCCTGCAATTTTATTGACAAAGTAAGCACAAGTTATAACCACTAAAAGAATTTGAATGATTTTACAATTATTATATAGATGTTTCTGTTCAAGGTGTAATTAGCAATTAGCAGCCATTAGTTCTAGTAAACAGTTAGCTCTGATACTGTACGCAATAAGTTCCTATGGTAATTATAAGTAAATGTACCTATACAAAACAAGTAAGAGCTTCCAAGTTATGTTCAAAATATAAATCCCACACCTGGCTAGATCTATATACTAGAAGTCTGGTCATTGATAAAAGGTATCCTAAAGAAAAGAAAAATATTGATCAAACATGCGTCAAGGAGCAATGTAATAATCAAGATGAAGTAGACATACTTTGGTAAACAGGGACTATGAGTCTGCAGTAATTCAAAGCTTCTCTCCAGATTTCTAAGTCCATTAGCATCTGCAAAGGAATGTGTAACGGCAAGCTTTGAGAAACCACATTTGTCTCGTCTTTTCAAACCTCAGTACAACTTCCAAAAGTCCAAAACCTTCTTTCCAAAAGAAACGTACCTTGAGAAGTTTTTCACGGGTTCTCATTAAAGTGATGGAGAAAGAATGGTAAAGCTTAACTTGTAGTTTCTCAATTGTCTTATATAGTTCAATAGCGGCTTGTTTATCTGAAAATGGTCAAAAGATTCTCTCAGACAACTTGTAACACAGCTAAATGTAACCAAGATCAGTTAATCTTGTTCAGACATATAAACGCAGGTATTGGGGAAGCAAAACAGGCAAGAATTACTTTCTGCGGAAGGAGATGCATGAGCCTTCTCTGAAACTGTCTTGAGATCACTTGCTAACTTTTTAACCTCTTCCTTGCTCCTAAGAAGCAAGCATTTCTGGCAAACAAAGCCTTTTTCTTCTGCAAAAGTAAACAAATGAGGATTGGAGGGATCAAAAAATTTCTTGGAGACAAACTACGTAGTTAAATCTTAACATACCAGGATCACGGAGTAAGAAACCAGTGCATTTCTCATTGGAACACCGATAGCCTTCCAATATTGCACTTTCTTCAATATCATGAGGTTTTCCCTTAGATATGAAAAATGTTGGTACAGGTTGTAAGAAATCTAGAATATTGAGTGGTCAAGTGCAAACTCCATTCGTTGATAAGTGGGGGGGAGAATCATTACTACTTACAACGTTACTGCAACGGGCACACTGACAATGGAAGAGGTATTGTTCTTTCAGAGACTTCTGCCGAGTCAGAGTGCTTCCCGCGGTTTCAATATAGCTGATAGTTATCTGACCAAAGACAAAGGATCTAACAGCTATATGTCAGTGTGCTACTAGCATATACAAAAGACTCGAGATGAAACAAAGCAGAAACTACCTCTGAATCCTTTGATATGTTATCCATCGCCCGAACAACAGCCATCTGCTCCTCAAACACTAAAACCGCATTGGGAGAGCAGCTACAAAGCAAAAGATTTAGGCAGGAAGCAAAGTGATTAAAGAACACAAAGAAAAAGCATTTACCTGTGATTAATGATGGAAACCAATGGAAACAATCCTATCCCTTGAGGTCTCAATTCGCTGTCACAAATGCTATGAGCATTGCATGAGAACTGTGTTCAGTAGAAATGAAAGTGGCTTAAGTAATTATCCCCAAAAACCATTCCAAATAAAGACGAGTACAAAAAATTATCCCAGTTAGCCCAATGGATACTTGATACTCCTCAAATTAAACGAGGCCACATCACCAACCTATCTATATAATAATAGTAAATCAAAAAAATTTCCTAATACAAAAAAAGGAAAACTATCAACTGCAGCTTGCAGGAAGACAGCTCAGTTTGTGTCAAGCTCACACTAGAAGAACAGAAAAAAAAAAAAAAAGCGCAGGTGTAGAACCTTTGAGAAGTTCTCGGCGATCTCTCTTAGGTCAACACTAGGAAATTGAAGAATCAAGTTCACAAGATTAGCCATCTGTGCATACAACAACATCTGCTTTTCATCAATCTCAGACATGTCTACCAAATGAAGGTTAAAGAAGACAAAAGAATACACATTTCTAGGGGTAATGAGAGATCATCAATTTCACAAAACTATAAAACCCAAATAGGAAGGATACGGGACACCAAAGCCTCCACCAAACTATAATTGTCTGTTGACGTAATTGGCAGGACCTGGACAAGATAAATACATTAAAAATTAAGGAAACATAGACTTCTATCAAAATGAAACAAAGCACCAATGAATCAGCCAAAACAAGGATATAATCTAGACTTCTTCTCCACATCTCAACACAAAGAACCAAAGCACCAAACAAACGATAAGCTATCAAACGTGAATGCAAGCAACATCACTCATAGCTGATGATAACCTTTTCATTTTGCAAATTCCTCTTGATGTAAAGTTTAACCATCAGACGTATTGTAGGAGTAACAAACTTCCGTTTCTCCTTCTCAAGCCTAGTAAGAGCTTTGCATTCATGTCGATGTAACTTCCACTCTGACTTCTGAAAAATAATCAAAAACAAACAACAAATCTTAATCAACCATCAATTGAATTTCTACAGAGAGGACTCATATCAATTATACCTGGCAAAAACTCCCACAGTACCAAACCACTTGACAACCAGAACATTTCTTAAGGTTATTGGTCTTGAAACATCCGTCACACCTTGATTCCAATGATGTATTATTCGGAACACAAATATATGGCTTTTGGCTTAGAATCACTTCTCCTGGAAGAAACACATGACTGAGATTAGTCTCAGACGAACAAAAGCACTGTTCCAACGAAACCCTAAACCGGCACAAGAGAGACGAACCTGGACGAATATCTCTGGTAGTGAATAGAGAGCGGCCTTTGTGTGGGAGATTCGAAACGCTTAAGCAGCGATCTTGTAGAAATCTCTGCAAATCCGCCATTAGTGAAGCTTCCATTGGAACTTACGAGGGGTTTCGAGAACAACGGTCACTTTGAATTTGAGTCTTAATCAATTCTGAGATTTACAACAAATTAGGGTTTTTTTTCTTTCTTTTCCGGAGATTTGATTAGTTGCATTTAGATCCCTTTTCTAATTTATGGAGTTTTCCACAATTTGACGGAAATTTGATTAGTTGCATTTAGATCCATTTTTTTATTTATACACTACTTACACTTCGATCCCCTTTTTCTTATTTATACAACAATTTGACGGAAGTTTGATTAGTTACATTTAGATCCCTTTTCTAATTTCCATTTCTATTTTCAGTCATCATTTTAAATTTTGCAGAAGCTTATGTATGGTTAACAATTGAAAAATCATTGAAACTTTAAAAGCTCTTTGTCCTCTTCATCGTTGGAAGTTAAAAAAAAAACGCATAATATTAACGTTCGAATGGTTCAAAACTACATGTATATAACACAGAAATTAAAAATACATAAAAAGGTTACATATTTACAACCCTAATGAGTAATGTTAGCTTCCATTAAATTAAAACCACTGAAACTCAAATTGTAAAGTAACTATTTTGAAGTTAGAACCAAGGATGCCATGTTGGATCCATCATACATAAGTTGCGAGGCGACAAGGCTGCCTCTACTAACTCGTTCACTCCTCTTTGCACCGACTGTGGCGGCTCCACCGTATTCTCATCCTACAAAAACAAATCCATCAATATGTTTGATCTTATAGGATGATGATGATGATGATGATGATGATGATGATGTATGTACCTCTTCGGAAAAGTACTGTGGGGCTATTCCTCTGATCCGGCCAATGACATCTTCCACATTGGCGTTAACTTTGTGCTTCAGCTCAGCTGAGTTCAATGTAGCAATTCCTCCAACAGGAGGAATCGGCACACCAAGAGGTCTTCTTCCAAACCAAGACAGCAATTCATCACGGAAGAACATAGCAAGTTGATACCGTAGATGTTCGTTTTGCTGAAAATTTTGCAAGACAATAGAGAAACATAGATCAATCAATGGCTTGTTGCATCCCTTAGTTATTAGGTATATATTTTTTGAATTATCCCTTTACCTTGGAGGAGATTACTGCTTGAGCTGCTGAACACATGGATGACATGAGGAGACCTTCGACTCCAAACTGAGAGAAGAATGCTTGCATGTTCCTTGTGAGGCGGAAAGGCACGGGTTCGTTGAATTCGATCATCCCATTGGCATCGTAAGCAGGGTGAAAATCTGTCTGGAACATTTTCCCAGTGTTTTTTGCAAACAAGACCTTGTTTGGGGATCTCCCACCGATTTGTAGCATGAAGGACATAAAACTGGAGACAGCTAGCTGGACTGCAAATTGTTTCTTGAAAGCCCACATATGGCTTCCGCTCATCAACGTCTTGTACATGTACTGAGAGAAGATACTGTCATTGACCAAGGTTTTTGTGATGTCAATATATGCCTGCAGACGAAGATCTCCTATTGCCTCTGCTGATATTTGCCCTGATATAGCTTGATTGAGTTGTTCCTTAAAGTGGGTGATTGGAAGATCTGCTTCGCGGTCATTTCGTACACAGTGATTCTCATACACCTCAAGGAAAGTGTTGTACATTAGATCATCCTCAACCATCCGGACCTGAAACCAAATATGTTTGTTAAAACCAATACTCCTCCAATGAAACATCAAATCTGAATTCATGGTATAAAAATCACCTGAGACCAGACAGGAATGATGATTGGAGTGTGAATTCCAATGTGTCGTCTTCTTGATTCCTTATGCTTATCAAACATTTGGTTCATCACACGGAAAAGCTGCAAGATCCGTTCATCACTTCTAGCATTAGGCGTCAATGATGTCTGGACTATAAAGTGCTTTTGCGAGCCATCTGAGCCAATAAGAGTCAACCGCCTGAAGCTGCTTCCATGCCTTCGAACAATCGGAACGTCAGCTCCAACCCTATCCAACTTTACTGTATGATCAGGTGCTACTTCCTGGATAATTGAGCATAATTATTTTCACAATCAAATAGGGGAAAAAATGTTCCATTAGAAGACTAAATTAAGTGCAAGGGAATAGTAGTTCAAATTTCCAGACTTAATAGTTAATTCTACCTGGTCAGCAAAGTACTGCCCTGGTATCTCCACATCAACAACATTGAAGTCACGCAAAACCCTACTCTCATCTTCCAATCTTAACACAGCCGGAAACCTGTCTTCAACATTGCTCTGAAGAATATTTTTCCACTTTTTCAGTCGCGTCGTCAGCTCAGCGAGTGTGGTAGGGAATGTAGTTGTGCTTTCTGGATCAAGGTGACGCTCAAAATCCTGTTTGTACTCTTTCACAAATTCGACATGCTTGGTTACAGCATCTGCCGAGAAACAAGCTCTGCAGACACCCGACAGTTCTTTTTTTAGTGGTTGGGGAACCTCGGCAGTTGTAGCAGTTGGATACTTGTAACAACGATGCAACAGAGCATTCACAACTGCCAGCAGTCTTTCTTCCGGTAATGTAACAAATCTCGAACCTATTTCCGTGAGAAGAACCTGAAAAGTTAGATTACTTACTTAGATCATCCAACGAAAGAGGTAAGAACCTGCTCAGAGTCTAATTGATGCTATATCCTTCTTCCCAATAGTGCGTTGTATATTCACTATTCAGGATTTATCTTTACTATGACAATTGTATGTAGTTAGAGCAAATTTTAGGAATATGGTTGATATATACAGAAAAAAGTATCACCTCGAGTTCACTGGCTAAGTTGTTATGTTTACCCCTAAGAGCCTCCATGATATCCTTGGCAGCGTCGAAAGCACCTGCAGCAGAGATTGCCAAGGATGCACCATTCCGTCTCACTGTGTTTTCATTGTTATCATTGATAGCGGAGCTGCTTTGGTGCATAGGTTGATCACTACCGGGATGGACATTATTTTCCGCAGTGGAGCGTTCACTTTCTTGCCCATGTGGGTTACCACTGTCATGTGTTCCACCAGCCCCGCTAATTTGAGCGCCTCGATGGATTTGAGTTTCCGATGGTAAATTGCTTCCACCATGACCTGCACTTGCACCAGTGGCATTTTGTTGCATTCTTTGAGCCAAAACCAATCTGCCAATTTCGGATTTGTTTACTGCATCACGTCGTTCCAGCAAGTATGTGCGCAACCAGTAATAGAGAGCCTGAAAATCGCCACATACTCAGATAAAATAATCATAATGCATGAATTAGTCATAAACGCTAAAGGTAAATTACCTGTGGGAAAACTGCAGCAATTTTCAATAAAACCAATTTGCAATGTGGTGCTTCTGTTCTTTGTAGGGAAAGTAACAGTTGTGGGATCCAAGAAAGCCACACCCAGTGAGGAACTTGGTCTAAGTGTTTATCAAACACCCTACCAACAGGCTCATTCGCTGTATCGAAGCTAAGAAGATAAAGAACACGAGCTATATGACTTCTGGAATTGGAAACACCAAATCTTATTCCCTGAAGAAAGCAACTGACAGCATATTCAAGCCAAATTTCGTCTTGTGTTTCTTGGTATGCCTACAAAAGCGAGTTAAATATAAGTACAAGGAATACGAAATTTAGGGGAATGTTAAGAGCTATATAAGAAACAGAACACAGTCACAAGAAATACCATATCACAATAGCTTCCCCAGCTTATCCATCCTTTGGGTAAATTCTTAAACAGGGTGATCGCATTGGAATATGCGATATTAGCACTTTCGGTGTCATTTAGTTTCAAATGAAAATCCCCCTTCAGACGAAATATCTCTGCTTTGATCTTATCTGGAAAATACTCCAAATTTGTGCTATTTATCAGATTAAGACCACTAGCACGCTCTCCCTTCATTTCCAGATAAGCTTTTGCTTGCTCTCTAATTTTAACAAAAGCTTCCTGCATTTACACACCCAAAAACAGAAGATGAGGAAGATACTTTCATATATAACAGTATTACAAGCTTTGAAAACAAAAGAAACCAACTATTTAAAAAAGTTGATGAGATATGAATCAAAAAAGAAAAGAAAAAATATGCAGATCTTGTGTAGATTACTGCAATTAAAGATTTTGCAGAAATGTACCTGTACTTCCATTGTCGAGTGTCCATACATTTTTTCAAGAATCTGAACACAAACATCATAAAGTCCCTGTTTCCGAGCTATCTTGGCAAGCTTATTGACGTTCCATGCTTTGTCACGGAAACCAAGGTGATGAAGTGGAGAATTTGAAGTAGCGAAGTCTTTAAATGCATCAATAACAACATTATACATTTCATTCCTCCACTGTAGCATATCATACCAGACTGTCATATTGTCCCATTCATTTGGAGTCCTCAGCCTCCAAGTCTCAAGAATATCCTTCAGATCTGCATAACGATTTCCAAGTCCACCAGCTGCAGCATTTCCTGAAACTTTGTTCCCATTTGCGATGTCAACATGAATTCTAGCAGACTCCTGCACCTCAACTAGTTGTTGGAATTGCTGCAGTAGAGGCACTCTAGCATGAACAGACATTTCAGGCAACTGCCACCACTGTTCCAAGGCAAGATCAACGCCTTTCCCCACTGTGTTTTCAGCATCTCCAACACCATTTGAATTTCTGTCATGAAGGGCAAAATAAGATTGAACCAAACGAAGCTTTGGAGTCTCCTCCACTTGTGCCTTTGGTATCACGTGGTCCTTCAAATATGCCCAATCGGGTAATTTCCAAAGACTATCAAGCAGTATTTCATAATTTTCAATGCTTTTTCCAAAATCTACCAGGGCATCCCATTGACTAAGCTGACTGGCACAGTGAAGCCACTGCTCCTCCCACAGACACATTTCAGCTTTAGGGACTGTGTTGTTATACGTGCCTTGGGTTGCCTTAACCATTGCCTGGTAAAAGAGGCTCTGAGCACGCTGCCAAAAACCATGCTGAACTAATGAAAGTCCAGCTCTCGTTTCAGCGGTAATGGACCTCTTCTTCCACAACCCAAATCTCATATCTTCTTCATTTAACAAACGATAAAGCTCAGCAAGAGACTCAGCACATTTTGAGTCATTCATGAACAACATCACATGGCTCTCTAGCAAAGCCAATGCAAGATGCCATGCATTGTACGTTTTCCCAATATATTTGATAAGCTCACTAGGCATCCTAGGTTGAGGGTGGCTCAACTGAAGCCCTTCCAGAAGTGCTTGGACAACATTTGGCCGGTGTCCTTGCTGCTTCTTATGGTAGTCCTTTGATAGTAGAGAAATCATAGGTTTAGCCAATGCTACCTGTTCTTCCTTGAGCAGGGTTACCCATACAATTGGAAATACCAAAACCCACAGATGATATGCAACATTGGCATCAGTGTGAGCCAGCTCCCTTAATGGGATGACAACATCAGCCACCTATAGTGGAAATTTGAAAAAGTTATAAACTTCAGTATATGAATAACGTATTATTCAGGTAATCTCATCTCAATCAGGTGGAGAATACGCTTAGGGACTTATGATAATCTAGTCAACATTTTCGATCAGGAATAACAAAGAGAAAGCACCATGATAACACAAAAGGAAGCTTTAAATGATTCGTAATCACCTGAAGTTTGCTGGTCGCGCTCAGAAACTGTGCATGCTTCATAACAATGCTGTCAAACATCGAAGTAACTTCTTCGGGACCCTCTAAGTTAGCAGAAGCTTGGTGTTGTATTACAGGATTATCTGAAGGCAAAAGTGGTAGTACCCTTGCAGAATTTGGCGCCAGGCTAATTGGCTTGTCCTCGACTAAGATAGCTAGAAGGAGATCAAGACCTTGTTTGAGCCAAAAAACATCACTTAAAGCTTCCCAGTCCTGAACTTGAATAATGTACTGCAACCGCGCAAACAGATTTTTTCCAAGAGACTCATGATACAACAAGAAGAACTTCCTTCTCATCTCAGGATCACTGGCCCGTAAACCAAGCATAAAATGTCTTTCAACTTTCAGAGAGACCTCTTGTCGTAGGCCCAGAGGATACCTGTTCATTAAATAGACGAAGATATATCATCCATCTCCTAAAAGAAAGATGTGACACAAGAGAAAAATATAAAGCATCAAACGTACTTCGTTGAATCGGCACAAAGTCCGTATAACAGCTGAAGATACTTCTGATCCCACTCTTCCAAAGCATCAGATGAGAAGTGTTGCTTATCAATACAAGAAAGCTTATTGAGAAAGGTAACTACGTCCTTTTGGGTAAGGAAAGAACCAGACAAACCAGATGCGCCTGTTTTGCTGAAATCATCCTCAACCCACCTTTTTATCATATCTAGTATGCAGAGAAGCACACTAGCATCAGTACCCTTTTCGGAAAGTAAGGTGTTCAAAATTTGAGTAACAGATCTTTTGCAATCTGCTATAAGCATGACCGTTTCATCAATAAGTTCCAAGACCGACTTTATATTACATATAACTGCTCCAACATCAGCAGTTTGACGAGAAGAAGTAACTGCAGAATCTGAATCTGTTCGCTGGCCCTGGAAATGGAAAGAAAAAGATCCAGCGTAAGCCGTGAATGGGGTACGACTAGGTTATCTAGTCACCATCCATTAGTCAGATGGAAAAATAGAGATAGAAATGATATCGTGATGTTGATATTATACATGAAAACACCAGAAAGATGTTAGCTAATAACATAAAGTAAATGAGTCTGAGTAGAAAGGTAATGTAAGAGAGGAACCAGTCTAAATCCTTAGATCTTACAAGACATTAATGAAAGTCATTGGTGCAAAGCTGAAAAAAATGCATAGGAGATTCCAATACTCACTAACGTGGCAAATGCCAAGTAAATTTAAATCCCATTTAAAGTTCCCATACAAACGAAAGCAAGTAGTGTTGATCTCTTAGCAGAAAAAAACAATTAAGTAAGAATGACGTACTTGTCTAGGATGAGAACCCACTGCTGATCCCAGGTCCCGTGCAAGGCGCTGAAGGATACGCACCAACACATATGAATCAACAAAGTTTTTATGTACCTTGGCCAAGGTTTTGATGACAAGAAGTACAAAGCTAATCGATCCAAAAAAGTTATCATCTCCTGAAGCTTGTGGAGCAGTAACAGTATTCACATGTTTGTTTATCAGCTCATTGACTTTCTGGTACAATAGCTTTATGTCAGGAGGTGTATTAGCCGCATCCAGTGGGAATGCGGTGAAGACCATCATCAGCAAGGAGCACAACGATTTACCAGCATCGAGCATCTTGTGTTTGAAACACGGTTCAAGAATCTAGTGAAGAAACAAACAGTCAATCTAGTGAGCAGTAGGCAAACAGCATTATTCTGTTCCAAATCTTAGAATAAAAGCTTACGGCAGCAAGTATACCTGCGAAATCTGGCTGATATTGTTCCTAATGAAAAGATGTGGCTGCTTCTCCAGAACTTTGTTCATGACATCCAATCCCTGAGCAAGTGCTGTTGACGGATCCGACTGAGACGGTGGCATGCTGCTCAGCAGTTTTTCTAAATAGTTGAACTTGACATTAGCATTTGGCCAAACCTCCAAAGCTTGTGAAAGCAAATCTAATGCTTGTTTGTACATAGTATTGGTTTCCCTGTCCTTAGGCTCAATTACCAATGCTACCTGTTCAAGAAAGCGAAATATTTTTAAAATCGAGAAACGAAACTAAAAATGAGGTCATTTCTACTAGATACAACACGACTAATAGATGAATTTGTAATAGCTCTTAGACATGAGGTGACATAGTTAAGAGAATTGAAAAGCTACTCAAAGTAAAATATATGTTCCATGGTGTAAGGTACAAGCATAAAGCCTTACTCTTATGAGAAAATTAATGATCATTTCTTCCATGGCAGCATTTGGCTTGAATTCCTCGTCAGGCTGGGTAGCAGATCCAGGAGTTTCTATATTGGGGATTGATGCTGCACCGCCAGGTGACATTACACAGAATGATTGGAGACCAGGTTCAATTTTGACTCGTTTACTTGGATCTTCTGATGTGGAAGATCCATCTGTTGAACGCTTAGGATCAGCACCAGAAGTATGCAATTCATCAGTAATCTGACTGGTTCCATCAGTATCAGGCACCATTTTCATTTCATTCTGTCTTTGCCTTTCCCAGCTGACAACCAATCCAGCAAGTTCAATTGCGAGCCTCCTATTCTCGGCAGTAGTATTATATGGCAAACCTAGACGACTTAACGAATTCACCATTTGAGGGACAAATTGTGCTCTACAGCTGTAAAAGAGATCTGAATGCCGAACAACAAGTAGGAAGATGTGGATCAAATTTGGAATTGAATGACCTTCCTCCACCAAAATTTTTTTTGTGTATCTTATCCAAATTGGCATGCGTGAATCTCCAAGAGGTAGCCTTTTAGGCAAAGCTGGCATTAGAATATCCAGGGCTTGCTTAACTAGCATCTTATTTTCAGGCTGGCATGTCCTAAGAAGTGCGACAAAAACCTACATCCAATTGGCAAATTACATTTGTGTCAATTAAATAATTAGACGAAGTTATTTTGTAGGCATATGCTTCTCTTCAGCTTACTCAGATTCAGGGAGGAGTAACTTCATAGACAAAAACTAACCAAGTGCATGTCATAGTACCATGAAGTCTAACAAACATGCATTTTTAAGACAGGCATGCATTATTAAGACAAATATGCATTCAAATCTAGCTTCATGTAGTTTGTCTATCAACAATCGCATTGTAAATGATTTCCACTTAAGCTAATAATTGACCGTCTCAGGCATACACAAATGCTATGACTACAGGGGTTTACCAATGGAAAGAGGAAACTAATATGAAATACGCTGATTTCAGAAGTTCAAGGAAATTCTTTTTTCTCACTCTTCAAGAAAATCAATAAACATAACTGACATATAAATTTTAACGGTACCTGAAGAATGATTTTCTCAGGAGCCTGGTAAGCATCCAAGAAGTGGCAAACATTAACAAATGCCCACTGTTTACTGGCACTATCTTCCCGTTTGAGATGATTCCATCCAAATTTAATGAGCTCTTTTCTATGATGAACCAAGTCACTCTGAAGATATTTTAGAAGTAAAGTTGCTAACTGCAAAAGTTCAATCCTCAAAGGTTCATCATATTCAGCCGAAACCTACAACAATCAAGATGAGACTTAACAATAAAACTATAATAAAATCTTAATAATTCTGAAGAAGTGGATAAAAATAAATAATAAACATGGGTACAGAGTTACCTCCAAAAACCTATACAAATACATTCATAACCAGTATGACAATTATAAAGAAGTCTTCCCCACAATTTTCTTGATATACTTGTTTAGGAGAGCAAAGGAACCTACCTCTTCGGGTGGATCAAGAAGCCTCTCAACAATGGTTTTGACTATATCAGGGTCAATAACCTCCCAAGTTTGGCCGTTTTGGAAAGCATGGGCAAGCATTGGAAGAATAAGCATTTGCATTGCTTGAACTAAATGATCATGGCCGAGTTGTTTGGAATGAAAAAGGTTAAGAAAATGCAGGAGAAGTGCTCTTTTCATGTTGGGCGGGTATCCTTCTGCAACCTGATGAATAGATCCCAGTTATTATACTACTGTTGATAAGTGTGACAACTATAATGGAGTGACAAGGAAATTGTAACTAAAATTTCAAATCTCAGATACCTCAATAATGTAGAATTCCTTCAAAAAGGTGTAGTCAATGCGGCTATGGAACAAGAAAATGGAGAGAATATCAAAGAGAACATTCACTTCAGATTTTTCATGCCGTAGGTAATTTAAGAAGCACTTGACAAGCCATTTGCTCTCTTTCACCTGAGTTTGAGAACACAAAAGACTTCAGATTCCAACTTTTCATATATTTTACATAACTCAAAATGAAGACTATTGAAATATTCAAATCTCACAACTATATGAAAAGTTGTGTAAAATATATGAAAAGAAATCATAAATTTCTTTATCAATTTACGTTGGTAGCTCAATAAAGTATAAAATATGGAATTGAAACAATGTCAGGAGGCAAGCAATATAAGAAAAAATGTGCATACCATCATAACACAGCCAAATCAAGAATTCAATGGAAACAAATTTAACATATTCCACAGTGAAGCCAAATCTCTAGCACCAGCATATAGCTAAAAATAAGCAATCATTAACTATAATGGTTTCTGATCTTAGATATCAGTTTCAACTTTTCATACCTGGCTATTTCCAGGAATATTAAACTACGCAGCTTCAGCTTGAAACACAACGCAAAGCCAAAAATTATAAGTGGTTGAGATAGAAGAAACTACCTGAACTAAATTCAGCTCTTGCTCATTCTGCAAACGAGATATCCTTGCAGGTGATTTCCAAATGAGAACCAAGGTATCGAAAACACTGCGGTTACTCTGCAACCAGCTGGGTATCAGTTTCACCATTGTTTTGACGAGATAGAGCCCCTGAAAGTACGCATCCGATGCTATATTAGCCTTTGTTGATGCCACATTAGAACTCTCTAATTTAACAGAGATATGATTTTCATCTCCAGATGATGTAGCAGGAGGAGTTGAAGCTGCCGAGCTCAATGTAGGATCAGGTTTTGGCAAAATTTCAGGAAAGGCATATGACAGTATCTTCTGTGGAGACTTTGCAAGTTCTTCTCTTAATGGCTGGCCAGCATCTGATCGGATTATATACATAAACCTGAGTTTTGTTTTTAAGGGAAAAAAAAGCTAGTATCGTTAGGATATGTAGAAAATCTACTCCAAGCTTACAGTAAACTCATTACAAGATGCGGTGAACGAAAGCTTATCATAAGACATTGTCCTCACCTTCGGAAATATTTTGGTTCACTTAATCTAGAAAGAAAGTAGTCAACAGCGAGGGCCGCATATCGATTCAAAAATTTAGTAAGCGGTAGACGGTATGGGCTATTAATCTCACTGTACACTTGCCCAGGAGGAAGAGCTGCTTCTAAGTCAATGGTTAAGGTTACAAGTTCATCTAGAAATTTTGATGCAGCATGTGGAAGTAAGTGGAAGAGCTCGATAATAGCTGCCATGGAAACAAAAGAAGTGAATAATCATATGACTAGACATCGATTAGTTATTTTCAAAAACCAAATTACCAGCTGCTATTTTTGGCTCTTCTCCAGCTTTCCATGATTTCTGGGACTGGGCAAGTTTCTCCGGCTCCAACCATTTTTTAAGGTGCTCCAGCAACTTTCCTCCTAAAGTCACATTAAACCAATTTGACAGAAGTTCAAGAAGGCGTGCCAGACCTTGCAGTAAAGGCATACTGAGATTCTTTGTGTGTGCCAGATTAACAAGTATTGGCCTGAGGCTACTCTGAAGAAGTTCCTTGGGCATTCGTTGTTGATTAATAACCTAAATCAGAAAATATAATTTCAAAAGCAAATAAATTTATAAAGATAAAAAATTAACGTAGATAGGTATCAAGAAATAGATTCCTATGATAACTCCGTAGAGCAAGTTCCTCATATTCAACAAGGCAAGTATTGCGTGTAGCTAGCTAGCATGGTTGCACATATCAGTTACCCAAAAAAGAAAACTAGCCATGCTAGTACGAATAGGAAAATCTATTTTCTTCACCAAATATCCCAAAAATCTTCAAACTATATGTGCATGCAAGAATCCTGATTAAGATAAAAGACAACTACAAACCTGTCTTAAACCCTCCTTAGCAACCGCCACGATTTCTGGTGCTCTACATGTTAGAGACTTGAAGAACATTGAAATTATTTTGGCACGTAGTTCATTGTGAGTTTGCGTTCGGAAATCAGTCCACGCCATAGTAGTGCAGAGAAGCTCAATACAAGCTGTTCGAAGTCTGTTCAATGATGTAAGCACTTTAGGATTCATCAACTTCACAGCCCATACAGTTTCATCAGCCTCAGCAATTTGTAATGCTTCTTGCAGAAAATTAACCAACTCTGGAGTCACTTTTAGAAGGGGGGGCCTCAGAGCCAAGCAGAAATTCAGAGCGGCAACTGTTCCAACCTGTAGGTAAATATAATAAGGCAAAAATTAAAGACAGAGAGGAAGACAAGACCGGAAAGAGATACACAAAAGAAAAATAGCACTGTGAGGCACCTGTTGATCAACTGTCTTTGATCGGAGTGGACGCATTATAAGTGGCTGTAGTAATAGTTGGTACAAAGGCTCAAGCAACTCAGTTACCTCACTTCCAGTTCGGCTAGCCAAAAGTGCAAGGCAGTTCTGTACATTTTTCCTCACGGGGATGGATGCGTTAGGATTGAATAACTCTGTGGCAAGATATTCTACAACATCTTGAAAGCTTTTTCTACGCGCTTCACTGTTTGCTTCGTCAACATTATTAACCACACGTAGAATCTGCATAAGAACCTGACTTGTCTCTTCTTGCTCTTTGCTAGCATAAACAGGAAGCCTCTTTAAAACATAAACCAGACCACGCACAATCTTTACTTGGAAATAACATAATGTTTCAACATTCACTTTCCCCACCAATGCACCTAACCCCATAACCCCTCCCATCTGCGCTTGCCATGTGCTCCCATAACAGCCATGTAAAAGTCGAGGCAAAAGTTGTTCAAACACTGGTATTCGCACGCTTGGATGGGGTGAATATACTGGATTTGTAGAAGGACTCGAGACAATCATGGAGGCATTGTGACCACCCCTAGCCATCAACACATCAGCATGTTTGACAAGAGCGAGGAACAAAAGTGTTTCAGCAAACACATTTAACGCATTCAGAGCAGCTTTGGCGTGGAGCCTGTTTTCATCTGCAAGCACATCGACCAGTGCATCTAAAAATATTAAAGGATCTAACTGCTTTAAATTGGATGATTGATTACTCCTGGATCTGGAACTTGTCGAAATCACAGAATCACCAAGTGAACTAGTACTTGTCGATGCATTTGAGGAGGTATAGTCAACATGCAAAATAATCGCAAAATGCCGGCAGATGTTTTCAACAAAGTCATCATCCGTGTCACTGAGATCTGGATCAGAACTGGCAGCAAGTATAGTGATCAACAGTGTCTTGAAGATTGACTTCTCAGCCATTAACTGGGTCTTTGTTTTCACTCCTAAGTCAGCCTACGACAGTAAGAAACAGCCCACTTAATGAAATGAATCATTCTTCAGCATATTAAGCAAAGTGAAACAGGTATTATATGGAAAAAAGAGTTCATTTAGAGAAGACGACATATATACAAGATCAATTTTCTATTAAGAAAATAGAAAATGAATGGCAACAAAAACGAGTATTACAGAATTATAATCATGCCCCACGTCTGTGGGTCAACATCAAGTAATGTCAAGATCCTAGCCGATATGCATTATAAACAAATGGCAATGATACACCAAGAATGTGCCAGAATTCAAAACGTAAACAAGTAAGATAACCTGCCACAGAGATAACCTCTGCCATGTAAAAAAAAAGTTCAGAGTCCAACTATGATAAATTAAGATTATAAGAATGATACTTAAAACTAACCTTGATTTCCACTGATTCACTCCTGTGCCAAGATGAATCCACAGAGGAACGTAATAAAGTTGATAATTGCCTGGGCGTTTGACCCACATCAGTGACACATCCAGGTAAATTAAGCTGGGACAATAAGCATACACGGAGGAATTTTAGAGCTTGCTTTCTGTAGTATATGTCCATGCCGTGATTTTTATGAATAACCGCTGCTACTGCAAGATTAATAAATTTGTCTAATGGCACCAGAAAAGGTGTTGATGGCTCAAATGTCAGGACTAAGCGAAGACCATGCTCTGGATTATCTTTGCATTCAAGTGTAAGTGGCTCTTTCAGAAATCTTCGGTTGCGACCACCCAACTTTCCAAGGATTTGTAAGGCTTTTTTACCCCACGGATATGGCACAGGCCTCAAATGGGACCATAATGCCAAGATCACTTCAGACATCACATTAGCCATGCTAGGTTCCAGGAAATCAGGATTCAGACTATCCACCCAGAATTCAAGGGTGCGTAACCCCAAGCTCACAAGTTCATCGCTTCCCCTCAAACAGAATACAAGAGGCTTCATGAGACGGGGAAGGTATGGCAATAAGGAGCTTAAGCGTGCAGGAAGCGTCAAACAAAGCTCTAACAAAAGATCTTTCATGTCCTCCCCAGCTGGACCCTCGAGCATTGTCAAAAGAATATTAAGACAAGGTAGCAGCATGGGGATCAAATCTCTCAGAAGCAGCTCATATTTACATCCAGCAAGACCTCTGAACACAGTGCGGAGCAATTGCATATAACCAAGAGGTTTATCAACTTCCGTAGCATTCTTCATGCAGACTTCCATAATAACAGGCACATGGTGCTGTAATATTCTTTCAAAATCAGATGGTGTATTGGTGACAGCCCCAAAGATGCATCTAAACAAATGCAAAACTAGTTTAGTTGCAGCTGAATCTGGATTCTTCAGAACATCAAGTTTGCTGCTAACTAGTAAATTAATCAAAACATCTGCAAATGGCTTGCAAACTTTGGGAGCTTGCAGAAGTGCTGCAAATATCTGAACCAGTTGGTTATTGTTAATCATGCTCTCAAAAAGCTCTGGCATGCATAACGAGAACATGTCCATTAGATCTCGAGGTTCCATAATAGCAAGAATCTGGGAGAAAAGATTAAGCATTTCCTTCTCCTCATCCTTTTCTTTGAAGAGAGCTAAGCAGTGGACACCACTCTTTAAAACACCAGAAGCTTTCCACACCTGCTTAAAGGCAGAGATTACTAAGGTTTATAGTCATGCACTACTAATGACTTAAGTAAACAATCTTACAATAAGTACCTCATCTTCTCTCATTCCTTTAAAACCCTGCGGAGCAGATGATTGTGAAAGAAGAGCTTGAGGGTTCATCCCCTGGGCAGCAAGAGAAACTGTCACAATTAATATACTTGCATGACAAAACAATAGATTACTGATACAAGCGACAGGACACAAACCTGAGGTCGAGGCAAATGTGCATGGGTAATACTCCATATTATTGTTTTCATTCCTGAACATAAATCAAAAAGAGAAACAATATGATCGTCCAGTATAGAATCATGATCAATGTAAAAAGATAATTCTGCTAAGATTCAGTACCCATGACCAGTGTCTTAATCAGATTCTTACAATCATTCACTTCTTTGGAATGTTCAACAGGAACCTGCAAATTCAAAACTGCCTGCAACCAGTGTGGTTTACCAATAAATAACTTCTAGATAATTCATTTGTTGATCAGAAGAAAATATCTGAAGTTATCAATCAGACTGCATAATGCTTTGTCAAGAGACAAAAAGCCTGGTATAAAATCTAAGAATCCAACTTGGAATTATAATACCACCTATATTCCAACTTGAAGCGTGAGTGGAATATCCGTGTAAGATAATATGAGAGCTTTTAATTAGCAACTGAGTTTGAATATAAACATGTGCAAGACGATCTCACAATGGCTGATAATTCGTATTACTCAGTAAAACAAAAAAGTAATCACTGATAAGAGATGACACAAATTACCTGGACAGGAAGTTCAAGCTTCGACCTCAAAGTGACCCGATCCTTTCCCACCTCACCCTCCTCCAAAAGCTACGAATCGCAAAGCAAGAATAGGTAAAACATCCAACAAATATAATGGAGTTGAGAAAAGAATTAGCTAAAGGTTCAAGATGCCTTTTTAGTAACCTAATAGCACCTAATTTAAAGGCAACATAAAGATAAAAGAAATGACATATTAAGCAAAAATACTTTTTACAGCTATTCTAAAAGACCATCTGGAAATGGAAAGTGATAGCAAGAAAGCAAATGCATCTTGCAAACTGCCCCTGAAGATCAAGTGATCAACTCAATAATAAATACACATCTTTCCCAATCTCAAACATTAGAAGGAAAGAGACCAAATAAAAAGCAGCAAAACTTGCCATTTGAAAATCAGTAAATCATCAGTAATAGAAGAAAACCAAGCGAAAAAAAAAGTTGAACTCTTGATCACAACATTTGATTTTGAAAAGCAACCAGCATTACCTGAGGAATAGTACGCTTGAAAGTACTGAATTTCCCCACAAAGGCATCCAGGATACGTCCCTATATACAGGTGTAGCATGAGGTAAGTTAATGGACAGAGAAGCCAATTGATTCTAAAATGAACTCTCAAGTGAATTTTATACCAGTAAAATCCGTGCTTCATCCATTGACTGCTGATCAACACCTTTCTCAAATATTGGTTCTACCTGTATCAAACACAAGTTTTGATTGGAGCTTAATTAATAAAAAAAGAAATAAACTGGTATGCCTGGTTTAAGCAGTTTATCAAATTAAACAAGACAAACACAGTAGAGAATATAGAATTACCAGATTCAGCATCAGCCGGGCACATGTTGTATGGATGCTAAGAGAGAGGGTAGAGTCGTGCATGTTTCTTGAAAATAGGTAGATAATCCGTGATAACTGTGTTTAAAGTTAATCAGAGGAATGTAAAGGAAGTACACTCACTAAGCTTGAACAAAAAAAAATGATGTTCTCTAACGAAATCCTGATGATGCAAAGAAAAGTGATCAATATGTTACATTCCCAAGATTTTCCACACACAGTGCAATAACTGCGTATTGTAATGAAGTATTTTTACTTATAACGGAACCCAGGCTATCACAATCAACGTTTAATACAGTTTAAAGCTCTGCATCAGTAAAAACCTGAGCAAGAGAAAGATCTCCGCGAACATGGTGAACGATCTCCGCGAGTAAGCTGTAAGCCAAAGGCCTCAAAGACTCAAAACATGCTCGCCCAGTTCCAACTAGAACCCTAACACAGTAGACAAAGAAAAATACCTGACAAAAGTCAATATATGTTTATAGATACTTCAGCTTGATAAATTACATGCGAACAAAAGCTGTGCTTGATTAACCAAACAGCTCCTTCAGAATTATGAAATTTTTTGAATTTCAAAAGTCATAAGCCTCATACCTCTCATCTAAAAGAGTGTCAATAAGAGGAAATAAGCCTCTCTTAAAATCCGTCCCAAGTACATGCTTTAATGAGACTAAGAGTTCCTGCATTTCATATAATGAGAAATAAATCTTTAGAAGAAATCCCTTAATTGTGTCACCAGAGAAAACATACCCAAAAGAAAAAACAAAAGGTTTTCCACCTTTCTGATAGATGCAGAATCTGAACAGGTCACAAGCAAATTTACAATGCTTTTGCATATGCTTTCTTCATGCGGTCGGATATATTCGGCGCAACTTTTTAACAAATAAGTCAAAAAAGAAACCGTCTGCAAATAAACCAAAAACAAAAGTCAATATATCATGGCATCTCCCAGTTACGAACAATATAATTCAGATGAAACAATGAGTCGGTGTAGGCCTTGATATAATAATATTTCCAACAACGTAGAAAGCTTTGATTTCCTTCCTTACGAAGAAACGTTGTCTCACCTTAACCTGTGCACCCTTCAACTCTATGAACTGAGGCTTCAAATGAGAAGGAACATTCTCAGGTCCAGGGACAGATATAGCAACAACCATCAGGGGAAGTAAATGAGGAATGTTGGTCTGAACGAGTCGGCTATACAGCTGGAAAAGGAACATAACAACAAGGGGGCTCTCTGTGATTATCTTGAATGACCGAGTACTCGGGTTAAGCTGTCCATTCCCGATAGGTGCGGTAGGGGTAAGGGACTGATCAGAAGACGTAGGCATCTCCATAGGCTTCACCTCTTCCAATTTAACATTATCGAAAAAATGGCTGACAGTGGATCTGAAAATCGAATAGATTTTGCAGACAAAGTCTAAAAATGGTTGAACTTCATTTTCTAGTGTGGGCCTAAAATTCCTAAGAAGGTCAAAGATTATCCGAATGCAAATTAACCCGTTTTCTTCATTATCTGTGGTGAGCACCTGCATTGCAACCTTCAAAAGGTCTTGAACAAAGGGACGAAGAACCTCACTGTGGGGAAGACGATTGAGGATCTCAACCACAATGTTCCGCAGTTTGTGCTCCGGATTATCGATGAATTGCGGTGTAGTAATCTGTAGAAGAATAACCGAGAATGCTGGGAAGTAGCATTTTAAGAAATTCAAGTACTCAGCCGTATGTGCTATCTCTAGACTGTCCCTGACCTCCACCACCATCTCAAGCCTTGTTGGAATAGCTACACAAAACAATTTCCCAACAGAGATATAATCAAAAATTAGAAGTTTTGCTTTCACAGTTAAAACTCCTAAACAAGAACTAACTCGAAGTCAGACACTATAATTCATACGAGAATCATGATAGTTCCCGGATTATCTCAAAACCCAAAATCAAAGGAAACAGCTTTAAGTTATAGAGAGTGAAATCAAGAGAGAATTACGTAGGTCAGGATCCACGAGACGACGGGAGTGTTGCTCGAAGTTCTGAATTGGACTCATGGTGAACCACAAAAGCGAAATAATTTACACGGCGGAGCTCTTTCGCCGATCACGGACGCGACGATCTCTAAACGCACCGTACAAGTGCCAGACTTAGGTCAAAAACAAGTGGAATTTAGCGAAGGCTTTAACAAAAGCTACTGCACTAGAGACAATTCTGGAGATTTCCCGAGAAACATCTGAGCAAAGACCAACGAATTCGAGGAGGAAGACTATGGAAGATGATGCTTCTCTAAGAAATTTTCCCTCTCATTTTTGTTTCTCTGTGACGACTCTCTTTGAATAGTGAGTTCGGTGAACTCCGAGAAGATTCATGAGATCGCCGACTTGTACGGCTCAGTTTTTATTATTTCCTTAATGGGCCCAAAAAAGGCCCAATTTAATTTCAAGAGGCCCGTGGTGCATTTTTTAATTTTAGGAGAGGTGTTGTTATCAAGATGGTCACATTTAGCTAACGAATTTTAATTAGACAGGAGCAAAAGCCATCATTATAATTTTAATTAACCAAAATTCAAGTGTAGTGAACGCTAAGAATCTAACATCCTCGAAATTGCTATATAAGACACAAAAAAGTAACACTAATTCTTGTGTTATGTAATATTGATGGAAGAAGGTACGTATAATTAAGGAGAGTAATGGAGAGAGGCAACGATTGGGGAAGTGGTCGGGCGGAGATAGAGACAAAAGCAGCGTTTGGGTCGGTGAAAGAAGCGGTGGCCATGTTCGGAGAGAAAGTTTTAGCCGGAGAGATCTATGCAACTAGGCTTAAAGAGGTAACAATGTTCTATATTATCACAAATATTGCTAATTTTTATTTTGGGAATATTTATATGTTGGTAATAAATCTAACCTTTTGACCTAATTGTTTACAATTTTTGTAAAAAATTCTATTACTAGATATACAACACACAATAAAATGAAAAAAAAGTTTGTAAAATATTCATATAAGTATGTGTGTGTGTGTGTGTGTGTGAGTGTATATAACATCCATAATTTGAATTGTCATTGTATATATGAATAAATTGATACATTCCCATATAGTTTTTACTTTTTACATCACATGTATATGACGGTTTCAGATACGGACAAAGGAAACAAATTTAACTCCGCGTCATCAATCAAGACTACGATCTCTAACACTAGAGCTCAAGCAGACAAAACAAACTCTTACAAGAACACTACAACTTAACACGATCATGTCCAACAGACTCAAAACTCTAACACAAGAACTCGAACATGGGAGGAAGGAGATACAACGGCTCAACAGGACGAGGTCGAGTCGCCTAGATAATCCGGAGATTGAGGAACTCAAGTTCGTTGAACAGCATCAAACGACGATGTCTAAAGATGTTGAAGAAGAGATTGTGACGACGGAGGAGTTGGAGAAGAGGAGACTCGTGACATTCGCGAGCTCGCCTTTGCTGACACGTGTGATGTCAAGCGTCGGGGACGAAGAGGAGAGGAAGAAGAAAGAGAATGATTGTTTGGTCAAGAAGACAAAATCAAAGAAGGGTTTTGCTCCGTTCATGGGATGGTTTAGAGCAACCCGAGGAAGAGATTGATCTATATATATATATGTCCAATAATGCTAGGTCATATTGATTGTATGATTTTATATCGTTATATAATATAGTTAATGTGATGCGAATGCGAAATGTATCAATCCCGTTCTAAGAGTTTGATGAACAATACTTGTATGTTTACAAAGGATTACTGCATATATCTTGCAATGATCTTACCTTGGTTCTTTACAATTTTCTCTATAGATAAAAGTCTTACTTGTTATCACATTGAACACACGCAGTTTTATCGTCAACATTTATATGTACATATTATTCTTTTGCGATTTCTAATTAGGTGTCGTCTCTGTGATATATAGGCCATGAATGGTTGTGAATTTTTAAATACGTTTTAGATTATAGATTTTGGTTTTTGGATTTTAGATTTTTGTTTTTGGTTTTAGGATTTTGCAAAAATAAAAGAAAAAAAAATTAGAAAATGAAAAAAGTGTTGTGAAACTTATTGTTGTCTCATTCCATTCCATGAATAATGATACATATATATATAGGCATATAAACCTAGGGTTTTAGAGTACATAATGAATAACCCTGATGGGCTTATTGGGCCCGGTTATAAGTCCAATATGATGTATTATAACACTCCCCCTTGGACGGAGTAACCGGACCTGATGGTCAATCGGGATCTCGATAATACGCTGGGGAATGTTGCCTCATTAAAACCTTACCAGGAAAATCCAGTGGGAAAAACCATGGTGAAGGAAAAAGAGTACAACACGCATTACTCCCCCTGATTAGAGCATCACCGTAGATCTACTCATTCCTATTTGTTGGATGAGCTTTCGGAGTGTTGAAGCGGACAATGATTTGGTGAAAAGGTCGGCGAAGTTATCGCATGATCGGACCTGTTGAACGCTGATCGTACCATCCTTCTGCCAATCCGAGGTTGAGAAGAATTTCGGTAGGATGTGCTTCATCCGATCTCCTTTGATATAACCTTCCTTGAGTTGAGCAATGCAAGCCGCGTTGTCTTCAAACATAACCGTGAGCTCCTTATCTTCTTTCATACCACAATCTGATCGGATGTGCTGAGTCATGGATCGTAGCCAAACACATTCTCTGCTGGCTTCGTGAATGGCCAAAAATTCTGCATGGTTTGATGAAGTGGTAGTGATTGTCTGCTTTATCGATATCCAAGAGATAGCTGTTCCTCCATGCGTGAACACATAACCAGTTTGAGACTTGGCATTGTGCGGATCTGATTGATATCCTGCATCAGCAAAACCAACTAGTCCATCCTTGTTGTGGTTAGTGTAAAACAGTCCTAAGTCTTTAGTACCTTGAAGGTATCTTAGGAGGTGTTTGATACCATTCCAGTGCCTCTGAGTTGGACATGAGCTGAAGCGAGCTAGGAGGTTCACGGCAAAACAAATGTCTGGTCTAGTGTGACTAGCCAAGTACATTAACGCTCCTACAGCACTGAGGTATGGCTTTTCTGGACCGAGAATTTCTTCATCGTCCTTCTTGGGACCAAATGGATCACTGTCCAATCCTAGGCTCCGGACAACCATTGGGCTGTTCAATGGGTGGGCCTGGTCCATATTGAATCGCTTGAGTACTTTTTCAATGTAAGCCGCTTGATGCACAAGGATTCCTCCTTTAACGTACTCAAGTTGTAAACCCAAACAGAATTTAGTTTTACCTAGGTCTTTCATTTCGAATTCTGCTTTCAAGCAGTCGACTGTTTGGGAGATTTCACCAGATGTTCCGAGGATGTTTAGATCATCCACGTAAACTGCTATGATTACAAATCCTTTGTTTGAGTATTTCTTGATGAAAATGCATGGACTGATGGGATCGTTTTTGTAGCCTTCTCTGATGAGATATTCGCTTAACCGGTTATACCACATACGTCCACTTTGTTTCAGTCCATACAAGGATTTGTTCAGCCTGATGCAGTATTGATCTCGAGATGCATGCTTATCTTTAAGCTCTATGCCATCTGGTAATCTCATGTATATTTCATTGTCGAGGGGCCCATAGAGATATGCGGTGACAACATCCATTAACCGCAAATCTAGATTTTCTCTTATGGCCAGACTTATGAGGAATCGAAAAGTAGTTGCATCCACCACCGGAGAATAAGTCTCCTCATAATCGATTCCGGGTCTCTGTGAGAATCCTTGTGCTACAAGCCGTGCTTTATAACGAACGACTTCACCGAGTTCGTTTCTTTTACGCACAAAGACCCATTTATGGCCCACTGGTTTGACACTGAATGGTGTCCGGATGATCGGACCAAACACATTCCTGAGTTTGAGACTCTTTAACTCCACGTTTATGGCTTCTTTCCATTTTAGCCAGTCTGTTCTATGAGTGCACTCTATGATAGACGTGGGTTCTAGATCCTCTTGCGTGTTCGCAATATCAAGTGCTACTTTGTATGCAAAGAGTGCATTTAAGTCGACTTCTTTTCTGTTCCATTGGGTTCCAGACATGTTGTAATTGATAGAGATCTCATTGTTATCGATCTCGTCAGAACCTAGAGATTCGGCGTCCCAAACCTCTTCTGGTGGTTCATTAGAGTGAGTCTCAGCGCGCGCTATGTCTGTTATATTGGGAATCCCGGTTTCAACTATTGCACCTTTCTTTGATTTCCGTGGATTCTTGTCTTTGGAACCTAGAGGTCTGCCACGTTTATTTCGTGATGCAGACTCTGTAGCAACTTGAACTTGTCCCGTTGGAACAGTGATTCGTACTGGTGCATTACAAGCTGGTATGTACGATTTGGTTACTTTGTTCGGGTCAGCAAAGGAATCTGGCAATTAATTAGCTAGCTTTTGATAGTGTATAATCTTTTGGATCTCCGAATCATATTCTAGAGTCCGAGGATCTTGCCAATTTAAGGATGTTTGATTCCATGATAGCTCTTTGACCAGCTTGTGTTTCTCTCCACCCAATGTTGGATATACCGATTCATCAAATTGGCAATCCGCATATCTGGCCTTAAATAGGTCTCCAGTGGTCGGCTCGAGATATTTGATGATGGTGGGAGAATCAAAACCAACATATATTCCCATCCTCCTATGAGGTCCCATTTTGGTTCTATGTGGTGGAGCAATGGGTACATAGACTGAGCACCCAAATGTTTTGAGATGGGAGATGTCTGGCTCATGACCCTGTAATAATTGGGATGGGGAATATCTATGCTCACTAGATGGTCGGATGCGTATTAGTTCAGCAGCATGTAATACTGCATGTCCCCAAGCTGAGACCGGGAGTTTCGACCTTAAGAGTAATGGTCGAGCAATCCATTGGATTCGTTTAATGAATGATTCAGCAAGTCCATTCTGAGTATGGACATGTGCCACAGGATGTTCAACGGTCACCCCCATGGCCATACAGTAATCATTAAACGTTTGGGAAGTGAATTCACCAGCATTATCAAGACGTATAGTCTTTAGTGGGAAGTCTGGAAAGTGGGCTCGTAATCTGATGATTTGAGCCAACAACCTAGCAAAAGCTTGGTTCCGAGAAGACAACAGGCATACATACGACCAACGGGTCGAAGCATCTATTAGTACCATGAAGTACCGGAATGTCCCAGAAGGTGGGTGAATGGGACCACAGATATCTCCTTGGATTCTTTCCAGAAAATGCAATGTCTCTTTGGACACTTTTACTGGTGAAGGCCGAGTGATCAACTTCCCTTGGGAGCAAGCTGTGCACATGAGGTGCTGAGGGAAGATTCGGTTTTCTCGAAGGGTGTGTCCTTGAGAACTTTGGATTAATTTACGCATCATGGTTGTACCGGGATGACCAAGCCGGTCGTGCCAAATAGTGTAGTCTTGGAACCGGGCTTTGAGAGCATTATTAGCCTCAATCATACTGACCTTGGCATAGTAAAGGCCAGTAGATAAAGCGGATATAGTCTCGAGGACTTGTTTATGGCCAAGTGTGATCTTAGTGATCAGTAGGGATTCTTTATTCCCTTCACCCTGGGTTTCTATGTGGAAACCATTAAGTCTGATATCTTTAAAACTTAAAAGGTTTCTTTTTGAGCTGGGTGAGTATAATGCATCTGGAATGTCCAGATGTGTGCCGTTTGATAACAACACATGTTCAGATGATAGAATCAATCGAGGAGATCTGAGATCTCGTAGTCCATGGGATCGGTCGGCTCGATGGTGGTGTCGTTAGCATCAACTTGCAGGGCCATGTTAGCTTCAGCAGGTGCTTTCCCATGTTTCTGATAAAAATCGCAATGAAACTTGGGAATACGACAGTTCTTTGTCCAGTGATTGAACATTCCGCAACTGGTGCAGGCAGACTGATTGGTTGGGTGGGCAGGGCGGTTTGGTTTAGAGATACCACGGCCCTTACCGGAACCATAACCGAGGTTATGTCGGTTGTCACGTCCATTTCCGCGTCCACGCTTTCCACGTCCATTCCCATGTCCACGGCCACGATTCTTTGCGGGAATCTGGTACTGGAGCCGATCCCGGGGGCCTCTGGGCACTGTTCCTCATTAACAGCTCGTTGTTTTTCTCAGCCAAGAGCAAACAAGATAACAAATCTTCGTACAATGTATGTTTCATTGCACGATATTGCTGCTGAAGCACAATGTTTTGGGTATGGAAGGTGGATAATGTTTTCTCGAGGAGATCATTATCAGACACCTCTTCACCACATAGTTTCATGATTGAAACTATCCGAAAGAGTTCGGAGTTGTAGTCATCCACAGATTTGTAATCTTGGAACCGGAGTTCCTTCCAGTCAAACTTGGCTTGTGGCAAGAGCACCGTTTTCTGGTGATCATACCGTTTTTTCAGGGCCACCCAAAGTTCGAGTGGGTTCTCAAGAGTGAGATATTGTTGTTTGAGGCTCGCGGCCAAATGATGGCGGATATGAAATATCGCCTGGGACCGGTCTTTATCAGAGGCTTTGTTATCCGCTTGGATACACGCACCCAGTCCCTTTGAGTTGAGGAAAATCCTGGTGTCCAGGGCCCATTCGAGATAGTTTTCACCGGAGACCTTGAGGGCCTCGAACATGAAATTGATTTCATTAGGGGTTTGTTAAAATAATAGTTGGAAAACTTTCTATTTTAGGCAAGTTTCTATTTGAGCAAACTTTATATTTGAGGAATGTTTCTAAATTGGGGAACTTTCTAAATGAGGAAAATTTCTATTTTGAGGAAAGTTTCTATTTTAGGAAACCTTCTAAATGAGGAAAGTTTCTATTTGAGGGAAACTTTCTAAATGAGGAAAGTTTCTATTTGAGGAAACCTTCTAAATGAGGAAAGTTTCTATTTGAGGGAAACCTTCTAAATGAGGAAAGTTTCTAATTTGGGAAACTTTCTAAATGAGGAAAGTTTTCATTCCGGGTCATTTGCTATTTGAGGAAAGTTTCTATTTTAGGAAACTTTCTCGGGAATCGTAAATTTTAAGGATACGGAACATAAGTTCGGTTTAATGGTTTAAAGTTGGACCGGAATATTAGATTCCGGTTTGGGCCGAATTGATTTCCGGTTTAGAATAACCAGTTTGAACCGGTTTACCCAGATTGAGATCCGGTTATTATTTTGGAACCGGTTTGATAATCGGTTTAACCGATGAATCGAATTGATATTCGGGTTTAGGAGTTAACCGAGAATGATTTCCGGTTTAGGGGATACACGAAAATTGCGGTTTTAGATTTGATTTGATTTAGGTTTTAAGATTTCGGCCATGGCTTAGTGTTTTCGATTTTGAGTGTTAGGTTTAAGTAATACAAGGTTTTTGATCTTTAAGCTTTTAAGGTTTTGTTTTTACCTTTCACCAATTGGGGTTAAACGAATTGAACCGGGAGCTTAAGACCTCGGTAACTCACGCTGTCGATGAACAGTACCGATGAACAGTGTTTATGAACAGTATCGATGAACAGTGTCGGCGTGAACAGTGTCGATGAACAGTGTCGGCGTGAACAGTGTTGGCGTGAACAGTGTTTTGCGATTTTTAGGGTTAGGGTTGTTAAGAGCAAACTCGTGCTGATAACGTGTTGTGAAACTTATTGTTGTCTCATTCCATTCCATGAATAATGATACATATATATAGGCATATAAACCTAGGGTTTTAGAGTACATAATGAATAACCCTGATGGGCTTATTGGGCCCGGTTATAAGTCCAATATGATGTATTATAACAAAAAGAATGATACGTTAAGAATTTGTTTAGAAAAGGTGAAAAACTTAAATAAGATGGATTTTGAATTGTCAATGAAAATTGTCAAAATCTTGCAAAAACTAGATTCCCTATTTTTTAGGAAAACCATTTTCACAAAATCTTGAATGGGTGAAAAATGAGTTTTTCAAAAACAAAAACCAAAAACCATTACAAAAACTAGTAAACATTAGAGCATGATTAACGGTGGGTCTAAGACCATGTCCAAGGCTCAAAAGATCCAAAAAATTAATCTAAAATGAAATAAACAATGAATCTGGGTCCAATTTTGGATTTTTGACAAGCTTTGGATCCGTCTACGTGTCTCATTGTGGTTGGTGGAAAAATAAGACAACACCCGATTTTTTTTTTCCTCGTTTACTTTTCGTTCTTTCGCGAATTGCTCTCTCTCTCTCTCTCTTTTTCATCGGCGATTTCACCAAGGAGGGACTGAAATCGGAAGCAGACCAAGGAGAACTACTGTCGGAGAGTGTCTCCGACTGAAATCAGAACCAAACCAAGGAGAACTACTGAAAACTGTTTGGATTTAGGGATTAGACGATGCATTTAAGGAAATCCGAAGACAGTTCAACTTTCGTGAACCTGTTATCTCTGAAGAAGATGGTTGATAACGTAAACAGAGTAAGAACAGAGTAAATGCAAAATAGTGTTCTCAAGGTTTTATTAATCAAACTGCTACAACGTTCGCAGAGGAACGCAGCAACACGTCCCACCTGCAAGAGACTCTCAAAGAGTACCTCCAGCAAAACGATGAGGAGAGAGCACAGAAAGTTCTAGAAGATTACACAAAGAAGATGAAATTGCATAATGAAAGTGTGAGATAAACATGTGCTCTTATACGTGAAATAAAGTAACGGAGTCAATAACAGCTTCCGTCATCGTTACTCTACAAGTAGAATATTTTATCCTCCAGCTCATCAAGTCACACGTGCTATGCTACTCCACACGTGAGATCGAGAAGCTTCTGGAACATTCTGGAATACTATATCAAAGCTCCCCTGTTCGAAGAACCTTGACCACAAGGTTCGAAGGAAGGAAACTTCTTCTGCACATCAAAGAGATATTCCCAAGTTGCCTCTTCAGCTGATTCATTTTTCCACTGAACCAAGATCATTGTCGCAGCTTTTCCTTGATGCTTGACCATTTTTCGATCCAAGATCACCACGACTGCTTTGAGTTGAGAGACATGGAAGACTGGGTGAATGAGAGATCCCGGGGGCAAGAGCAGTTTGTAAGCGACCGGGCACGTCGGTTATTTTGGTGTTAATGGCCTTGCAATAGTACCAAAATTCTTGACAAAACTGAAATAGTAACCATCAAGACCTAGAAATCCTCGCAGCTGCTTCAAAGATGTCGGAATAGGCCAATCTGCAACTGCTTGAACCTTCGCAGGGTCTGTTGAAACCCCTACTACAGCAATATAGTGTCCCAGATACTCAATCTTTGGTGTAGCAAACGCAAATTTACTCTTTTTAGCATATAAACAATGTTCCTTCATTTTAGCAAATACTTGTTGTAAATGTTCCATTTAAGTGTACCTCCCTTGATGAACCTGCTCGAAGATCCATATTTGAGAAGATGCAAGACCCTCCTAATTCATCCATAAGGTCTTCAATTAGAGGGATGGGAAATCTATCCTTTATAGTTAATCCATTTAAGCCCCTGTAGTCCACACATAACCTCTATGACCCATCCTTCTTCTTGACCAAGACCACTGGTGCTGCATATGGGCTTGAACTAACCTGAATAGTACCACTCTGTAGCAAATCCTCTACTATCCTGTCAATTTCATCTTTCTGATAAACTACATATCGATAAGGCCGTTGATTAACTGGATCTGATCCTTTGATGAGAGGAATCTTATGGTTGTGATTAGGACGGAATGGTGGCAATGATGTTGGTTCTGAAAAAATATCAGCAAATGCTTCTTTGAGTCGTTGAACAGCAGTGAAAGAAGCATCATCCATGTTATCAAGTTCTAGAGCTGATATACTCCAGTCCCCAGGCTGATCAATAACATGAGCACTTATCATTGAAAGCTGCACTTGTTCCTCTTGCCCTTTGTTAAACTTGATCTTCCTTACTTCCCTTACACTCCCTTGTTTTGTACCATGTAATAATACCTTCTGTTTATTCCACATAAAACTCATCTCCAGCTTCTGTAGATTCCATGTAATATCTCCCAAGGTGACTAACCACTGTACTCCCAACACAACATCACATCCCCCCAATGGTATAATCATGAAGTCAGCTTGAAATGGTGTACCCTGAAATTCCCATTTAAATTGATCCACTTTCCCCAATACTTGTAGCTGACTACCATCTGCTACCGAAACTCTGGTCATTCCTGCTGGTTTCTGTTTAACCCCCAAACACTTTGCTGCCTTTGGATCCATGAAGTTATGAGTGGATCCTGAATCCAAAAGAACAAATAATACTCGTTTATTATATATACCTCTGACCTTCATCGTTGAATAACCTGGTACCCTTGCAACTGCGCTTACTGAGGCTTGTGGTCTGCAACTAACCTCATGTTGAACCACTGCAGTTTCTGTATTAACCCTCTCAACCCCCACTTCTTCAGTTTCTGATTCTGCCTCCTCAACCTCAATCATATAAACCTGTGTCTTTTTGTGCTTAAGGTAATGGTCAAGTGTGTACTTCTCATCACACAAGTAGCACAACCCCTTAGCCCTGCGAGCACTCATTTCTTCTTGAGATAAAAACTTCCTTGTAGGCTTCTTGAATTCTGTACTCATAGTCTGATCTAAGGATTGCTGTGGAGAGTAGTTGTTCTCTTTCTTAACTTGCCCCATATTCTTATCAGAAGAGTTACCTCCTACTGCCTTGTTGTTATACCACATTGTTGGAGTGACTTTTGGTATTGGATGAGCCTTTTCATAGAGACGTCCCAACATTAAACACTGTCTGACAGATTTCGGATCAAACATTCTGATATGCATTTGAGTTTCAAGCCGTAACCCCGCCAAATATGCACTCACCAAGTACTCCTCTGAGAGAGCCACTCTAGTTTTGATGCGTTCAAATTTCTCATGGTACTCCGTGATTCCCGTAGTCTCTTGAAGCTGCTTGAGCTCAGCTATCGGATCTTCCATCACATCCTCAAACCTCTCCTTAACCTGTAGCTTATAAGATTCCCAACCACGCAACAGTCCATGATTCTTAGGTTCCTGCATCAAGGACTGATGCCAAGTTGATGCATGACCATCAAAATGCAACGCAACCAGATTTACTTTCATGTCCCATGGTGTAAAATCAACACCAAAAAATTCCTCCACCTTAAACAACCATTCTTTGATACCATCACCATCAAATCTAGGGAAATCTACCTTTCCGATTCTAGTGATCTGATCACGCTGATTATGTATACCTGATTTAGAACCACGAAAGAGATCTGATCCTTCCTCCAAAGACTCTGGTGTACGAGAATACGCTGGATATTGTTTGTCCACAACTTGCTTTCCACTCGATGAAGCTTGATGTGTTGGAATCATCTTGATCATCGCAAACATATCAGCTAGATTCTGGTCCAGTTTTTTATTTTGCGCCGCAACAGAGATCTCGATCGCCTGAGTCCGACTAAGCATTTGTTCCAGCCGTGACTCAATTCCCTCCGTCGTTGTTACGCGATTGGTTGGCTGAGCATCATCTACACTTCCTTCAGCTTCAGTCTGTTGCGCCGTAGCTCTCGTTGCCACCACCATTTTTTTCCGAGCACCGATTGGCTCTGATACCAGTGATAACGTAAACAGAGTAAGAACAGAGTAAATGCAAAATAGTGTTCTCAAGGTTTTATTAATCAAGCTGCTACAACGTTCGCAAAGGAACGCAACAACACATCCCACCTGCAAGAGACTCTCAAGGAGTACCTCCAGCAAAACGATGAGGAGAGAGCACAGAAAGTTCTAGAAGATTACACAAAGAAGATGAAATTGCATAATGAAAGCGTGAGCTAAACATGTGCTCTTATACGTGAAATAAAGTAACAGAGTCAATAACAGCTTCCGTCATCGTTACTCTGCAAGTAGAATATTTTATCCTCCAGCTCATCAAGTCACACGTGCTCTGCTACTCCACACGTGAGATCGAGAAGCTTCTAGAACATTCTGGAATACTATATCAATGGTAAGAAGGATTAGTCTGAGGAGAAAGAAGAGATGAACAAAGGAAGAAGGAATCTGAAACAAGCGGCGTCGGAGCATGATTTCACGTTTGAGGAATGTCAGAGCATTGTGGAAGTCGGATTCACACACTCAAGTATTTTGTTAAGTGGGAAAGATTATTCTTGAGGGACAAAAATGAATATGTAAAAGACTTAAAAAACTGCTATATTATTTCTCTCTTGAGAGGAAGATCCCCCTTACATGGCCATTGGCCCCTGTATTTATACACAAATAAACGACATTAAAATGAGTAATTAAGCACAGTTATTTCTTCTTAAATGTGTCCGTTTTGATTCTTCGGCTTTAATGCTCAACGTTTGAATTTGAGTTGACTCCAATCTTCATGGGCCTCGCTTCTTTTGGCCCAAGCGTCCTTGAACCGACTTACTCATGCCTTTTTCATCGAACTCGTGTCACAGTGCAGTCACTTCGGATTCTCGAAATGGTGACAACCATTTCGAACGTCCCTTCAGCTCACGGGTCCAATGGGCTTCATCCTTTATGGGCCTAATACCTTGACTACGTGGCAATCTTTGGTTGGTCTCGTACTTCTGGTGCGGGATCCGACACCAACAATTAGCCCCCCAAGTTCTTCGAAGTGCTATTCCAATTCGGAGGACTTTAAATGCTCAAGTGGCCAAAGATTGCGCTCGAGAATCTTCATGATTTCCCGCCGAAAATCCCATCACTCCTTTAATTTCGGCAATAGCCATTTTTAACCGAGTGACATCTGTCATCATTATGACCGTATATTGATTAATTACTATTAAAACGGGGAAAACCTTCCCACTACCCACACGACTTCCGAGGCGGTTTCATCATTAGCTTGAGGTAACTTCTTTTCACCATTACTCTCTTCTTTTACTTTTGTACTTTAATCAAAACCTCTCTCTCCGTTCCTTCACCAAAACCCTTCTTCGCCGGATCTTGAATTTTTCTTTATTACCAATGACTTCTGATTCCGATAGACCCGAGTCTCCGTCTTTCGACGAGAGGCGTTCTAGTAACGACGAGTGCACCCGCCCTGGTGACATTGCCGGTCCGCACTATAGGTCCACTTGTACTCTTCAATCCCTCGAGCGGTTGAAAGAGCTTTGCCGGATTCCGCCGGAAATTATGGCGGAAGCACAAATAGCTTCCCCCACAGAATCTCCAGAGAACCATCGCGATGGTTACTTCTGTGTGTATGAGATTTATTTCAAAGGTTGCGGGCTGACCTTTCCTCTTCCCGAAGCCCTAATTTTATACCTAGCGGCCCTTGAAATCGCTCTTCCTCAATTAACCCCCAATCTTCTTCGTACTATTCTCGGCATTATAACAATCGCGGCGGAGGCCGGTTACGTTATCGGAGTTGCCGAATTAAATGAGCTTCTAAGCGTGAGAAGCTCGTCGAAGAAAACGGGGTACTTCTCAGCATATCCTAACGCCAACAGGAACATCATTTCGCATCTTCCAAACAAGGATGAAAATTGGCATCATCCTTGGTTCTTGATTAAGAAAACTCCCGCTTCGATTGGAAATCTTGCAGATTTCCTCCCTTCGAAGTGGTCGGCGAAACCTGGTAGAGATTAGGTCGCCCGTATCTTTCCCAGTTGTTTCTTTATCTTTATTAACTAACATCATTGTTTCATTTCGCAGCTTTCATCGCTTCCAATCTCCCATCTGAAGAGTTCATCGAATTCTTCAAAATAATTCTTGAAGGGGAAACCCTTTGGAATTCCTTCACTCTCGAACGATTCATAGAGGCTAACCACAGACTCAGGATGAGTCCGCCTGGTCATCTTCACCAAATTTCTCCCCCTCCCTCAACTCAGGGAATGTCATCTCGGGCCCTTGCGGCCAAGCGTAAGTTGCTTTCCAAGCCGATGGCTGAGGCTTGCGAGGAGAAGAAAAAGTTTCTCGCGACTTCTATAGACAAGAAGGACTATAGTAGGACCTTGCTGGTCGATGATGGCAGTACCGAGGGAGCCCGATCTGTTGCTTCCTTCAGACTAACTCCCCGTCGCGATCGCCGCGACTCACGTTCTCCTCGGAGGGATAAATCTCCTCGCTGTGATTCACCTCGTCCTCCCCGAGATGATTTTAGTAACGAGCCAATTAAGAACTTGGTTCGCCGGAAGAGAGACAAGTCCTCTCGCAGAGATCCTTCCCCGCAGAGGGAAAAGTCAAGAGCCCGGACTGACCGCTCACCTCGGTCATCCCCTCCTTCTGAACCAATGGGTCCTCCACGACCGGTTGACATGTCCTCCTCTTCTCAGTCTGATAGTGGAAAGACCGCCCGGAGCGCGTCTCCGAAAAAAGGAGATTCTGAATCTCGAGATGCTCCCTCGAGGCTGAAGCCTGCTCTTGTACCTCAAGTCAAATCGCTTTCAGGTTTGGTGATTTACACACACTTAAACTTTTGTTTTTATCAAAATTCCGATTTTTATAATTCTTCCTTCTTCGCAGCTATGGAGACAGAAGGCAGCGTCTTCCGATGCTTCAAGACCCGTTCGGGTTCGATCTTGCCAGATTTCAACAAATGGCGCCCTGCGATTCGTGAACGTTATTTGCTTCACGCGCATCACTCATCCCGGGTTAGTTCCGCTTTCCTTTATGTATATTTTTTATTGTATTGCTATTCTGCGAACTGACTCGTCATCCTGGGTTCATGTATAACGCCAGGCTCAAAGCGAATTTAACGACATGATCGAACATTACGAAGGGTTGGTCATTGGCCGGGAGAAGGAGATTGACATGTTGACAAAGAAACTCTCCGCCCTTGAGGCCGAACTCAGTTCTTCTGCCGGCTCCAAGCATGATCTGGAGGACAAAGTCGACAATTTAACATCCGAGCTCGCGCAGATAAAGGGGGAGCTGCAGGGTCAGTACGACCAGAACTTCAAACTCCAGGAAGAGTTTTCTGGTATTCAAGGTAGGCTTCAAGAGTCCGAATCAAACGCTGATTCCCTGCACAACCAACTCATCGAGCTCAACGCGAAGTACAAGGCGATCGCCAAATTGCGTGACTCCGAGTTGGCGAGGTCGGCATCAAAAGCCAGAAAAGAGGTCAAAGGACGCGGGATGGAGTTAATCCAAGGGGCCATCCGATTCATGCAGACTGAGAAGGCTAGGTCTGACCTGGAATCTGACATCAAGGAGCACGAGAGCAACCTGATCCTGCTGGATCAAATCCATGATGCAGATTTCTCCGAGGATCAAGAGAGAACCGAACTATCGGCTAATCTTTCTGAAAAGCGGAGTCGCTTGGCCGCTCTTCCTACTTCGACCTTCAACCCTCAGGACTTCGCGGAATTCTTCACCGAATCGCCTCCTATAAGCGAATCAGGTCTAGACTGGGCAGGTAATGCTTGGCCCCTGACATTTACTACCTTTCCTTTTCTTGCACCTGTGATTGACTGGAATTATTATTCCTAGGCTCAAGTGAGGCGGAGGATGTTGTCCCGCCCGTAGCTCCTATGGTATCGGAGGTCACTCCGGAGGTTGGTTGTGCCGCGGAGGGTGGTCAGGGAGCTTTATCTGATCAAGCAGCTGCCAAGGACGTGAATGAAGCTTCGACTGTTGAGCCGGACTCCGAGGTGGCTGCTGTTCCGTAGTGGCTGTGTCCACTTTTAAATTGGGGATCGTCCCTTTATTTTTAAGACTTAATTTCAAACTTATTTTTGCCTAAGGAGGCTTTATTATTATTTTCTTTTGAACAAGATATTTGCCTGAGGAGGCTTTTAAACCTTTCTAGGTTGTGGCCCAAGGGGGTTTGGTTAAAATTAAATGCGGGTTTGCAAAGTCCGCTTTTAACCTTTTGTGGCCTTGTGGCAATGCTTTCGAGATTTTTAGGCTGATCAGACCTTTCTCTTTAGAATGCGAGAACTGAGCTCGGCTTAAAGCGAGTTCCCCACTTCGGGTTTAGTCAACTCGGTAAACTTGTCAGGCTTGGGCCTTAGAAACTTTTGCAGTTAATGTGACGGTTGCTCTTTCCCTTCTTAAAGAGAACGGCTCGTCTTTTAATGTAATAATTGCCTTTTCTCGATTTTCCAAAAATGGTTTAAACCACTTGGGCACGCTACCATTAATGAATTTATGTTTCCAAGACAAACCCTAAATCATTATAAATAAAGGCTTACCTACCTATAGGCTTTATTAAACATGACTATAGAATCTCTCTTGGAAAATATTCTAAGGATGGAAAACGAAGAAGTAGCCCCCATCGCTCCCGGCAGTCCACTCTTCTTATCCGGTGACGGCTTTGAACCGGCCGGCGTTCTCTTTCCTCACGCCGTCTTTCACTTCCCTTCAAAGGAGAAGAAAGAGGCTTGCGACTTCATCGACAAGGTAAATAAAGTTTTTGACTTAAAAACTTTTCACTTTATATTATTCATCATCATTTTTTTTTGTTAGGTCGCCGACAAGCACCGTCGCTTATGTGAAGAGAGGCAGCGGCTGGGCCTCAAAAGGCAAACGCTCGAGGCTCGCATCGCCCGGGTGGAAAGAAAGATACGAGCCCTGGAGAGCGATCCCTTTCAATGGGAGTGGCGGAACTTCGACTCCGTTGCCGAGATCCCGAAGATGCTTCGGACGTATCTCCGCGCAAGAGGAGTCCCGGGCCCTGTGAACGCCCCCGTCTTCGTCACTCCATCCGACGATGAAGAGGAAGAGGACTTGGAGGAGGAGGCCAGCGACTGCCGGAAACGCCTTCGGGATCGTTCCGAAGTGGATGCCAGAAACAAGGCGTCCACTTCGAGGACTAAACCGGCGATGAAGGAGCCTGTTCCTGAGCCTCTCCCATAAATGTTCTCCAATTTCTTCACTTCTCTTTCTTTTTTTTTTTTAAAACAAAAACTCGTAATGGGCTTCGGCCCTTTTTTTTATTTATGGAAATATTTGCTACTTTCCATCTTCTCCAAATATTCTTCGAGATGCGTCTTTTAATGCAGGATCCGTTCGAGGGCATAAATCCCTCCGCGAATCATTCCATTACTTGGATAGAATCCGTAGCTTGCTAGGGATATGGGGTTCCTATAAATTATAGGTTCAACTCCCCTTTACTCCTCACCATTTTTTTTATTTTAGCAGGCATGGAGTTCAATCTACGCTGTTCAGAATCTATGCCCGACTTCTCCAGAATCGGAATGATGAATGAAGATGTTCCAAGTGAGCCCAACAGGCAGCCTCCTCCACTTCGCGGCTTCTTGAGATCTCAAATCCGAGCCCCATGTGCTTTGATCAGGGATCTACCTATCAGAGACCAAGGAACAGCGACGGCATTCATAGAGGCACTCGAACTTCAACACCGGAAGCTTACGTCGGAAAAGAGGAGGCTACGGAAGAGGATTAACCGGATGCAACGCAGACTTACTATGGTGTCAAGAAATCTTCACATCCTTGAATCTCACCCCGGAGAGTGGATTGAGCTTGGAATCTCTGACTTTGCTCGAATTCCGGACTGCATGATGCCAATCCTCGATCTTGCTGGTCAAGGAATTGAAGTGTTCTGCTCGTCAACGAGGATTTCGTAGTTCAAAGTGTACGATGAGGGACACTTCGCCCTCCTTTTTTTTTTGAATAAACGCTTTATTTCCAATCTCTTGTATGTTCGCATAGCCGAACCTTCTTCCTTTAATAAAGAAATAAAACAAAAAATTTTATTAATAGCTGAACCCGTTTTCGAGCTGCCTACGTACCCATTTCGGGATCAAGCCAAATCGTAGTTCATGTACATAAACAATGCATGTAGCTTTTAAACATAAAACTTCTTTAAGTTGATCACATTCCAAGGTCGCTTGACCGGATTGTCTTCTAAGTCTTTCAACCTATAAACGCCGTTTCGAACCACTTCAGTAATGATGTAAGGTCCTTCCCAGTTAATACCAAGTTTACCGGCACCTTCTTCTCTTTTATTGTCAAAGACGCGTCTTAATACGTAATCTCCCACGAAGAACGGCCTACTTTTAACTTTAGAATTGTAATACCGGGCTGCTGCCTGTTGGTAATTCTGGATCCGAATTAGAGCTTGATCACGCCTTTCATTTATGGTATCTAGTGAATCGTTAAGCATTGCTGAATTTTCTTCCTCATTTAACGGTGCTTCTGTTCGACGAAGTCCGGGCACGTTGAGTTCAGCTGGTACTACCGCCTCCATGCCATAAACCAAAGAGAATGGAGTTTCTCCTGTAGGTCGCCTAGGGGTTGTACGATAGGCCCACAGGACGGGTTGGAGTTCTTCATACCATCCTCCCTTTAGATGACTTAAGCGTTTCTTGAGATTGCTTAATATTGTCTTGTTCGCGGCTTCAGCTTGTCCGTTTCCTTGCGGATATCGTGGAGTAGAATAACTGACTTTGATTCCCCAGTCCGCACAAAAGGCATCAAACTCGTGTGAAATGAATTGTGGTCCATTATCAGTGACTATTTCGTACGGAACTCCATGTCGACATATAATGTTTTTCCAAATAAAGGTCTTCACCGCCGAATCCTTGATACCAACATACGCCTCGGCTTCAATCCATTTTGAAAAGTAGTCCGTAAGGACTAAAAGGTACTGTACGCCTCGAGTTGATTTGTGTAATGGTCCAATGATGTCCATTGACCATCTCATAAACGGGTACGGGGCGGAAATGGAGGAGAATAATTCCGACGGTTGATGGATCAATGGTGCATGAAGTTGACAGCGCTTGCATCTTTGGGCGAACTTAACACAATCAGTGATCATAGTGGGCCAAAAATACCCCATTCTTTTAACTTTAAAAGCCATAGCTCTTCCTGATGAATGACTCCCGCATAATCCTTCATGCACCTCGCTCATGACGATTTCGACTTCGGGCCCAAAAATGCATAATAGGTAAGGGTCACTGACACCTCGTCTATATAACGCATCCTTCGACAGACAAAATTTTGCGCTAACGACTTTCATTTTCCTGGCCTGCCATTTATTCTTTGGGAGCTCACCTGTCATGATGTAGTGCTTTATTGGCTCCCTCCAGTCAGCCCTCCAGTCTTTAGCCAGAATTTGGTCAACTTTTTGAAATATCCGTGGCTCTGGTTCGGGATGTTCGTTTGGTTCAAGAACATCCTCCTCGATTAATGGCTCGGTTTCTAACATCGTTTCTGGAATCACTTCTTCAGCTAAAACAACGGGTTCCTTGTTAGATGTATTTGATCCCTTTGACTTTCTTCGTTTATTGGGTGGCGGTTCGATCTCTGGTTCGCCACGTTCGCGTGCCGCTGCTCGAGACCTTGTAACGACGAGGGTTTCCTTGCTGTCTTGAATGCTTCGCTCCGAGATGCATTCTACTGGAATAATTCTCTTTAACTCAGGGTCTGATGTTGACGCCAACGCGGCAAGTGCATCTGCAGTTGTATTCTCTCTCCGAGGTATACGGATTAATTCAAATTTCGAGAAATATTTAGATAGATCCTTCACCAGTTCGAGGTATGCTTCCATTCTTGAATCTTTAGCCTCATAGTCTCCATTAAATTGGTTAACTACTAATTGCGAATCGCAATAAGCCAATATTTCCTTAGCTCCAACTCCTTGTGCTAGTCGTAGTCCGGCAATAAGGGCTTCGTATTCTGCCTCGTTGTTGGAGGCATTGAATAACAATCGGAATGACTGTTCTAGAATTTCCGATGTTGGAGATTCCAACTTGATTCCCACTCCGGATCCTTGTTTTGTTGAAGACCCGTCTACGTATAATTTCCAAGTTTGGTTCTCCGGTTGCTCTATCGTTCCAGGTATTGGTAGCTCGGTCAGGAAGTCTGCTAAGACCTGAGCCTTCATACTGATCCGGCTTTTGAACTCTATGTCGTACTCGCTTAATTCCACCGCCCATTTCGCCAAACGTCCGGACTGACTTGGACTATGAAGTATTGTTCGGAGTGGTTGGTTAGTTAATACCTCAATCGGATGGGACTGAAAATATGGACGCAGCTTCCGAGCCGAAGTTACCACCGCAAGTGCAAGCTTTTCCATCATTGTGTACCTGGTTTCCGGATCCGTCATTGACTTGCTTACGTAGTAAATTGGTTTCTGCTCCCCACGGTCTTCCCGAACCAAGACTCCACTAACCGCGTGATTTGAAACTGATACGTACAAGTAAAGTTTTTCATCCTCTTCCGGTTTGGAGAGTATAGGTGGAGTGGTTAAGTATGCCTTAAGCTGCCCAAAAGCTTCTTCACACTTCTCATCCCAAAGGAATCCTTTGTTCCCTTTTAGAATTTGGTAGAAAGGCAATGACTTATCTGTCGATCTCGAGATAAATCGATTCAAAGCCGCAATCCGCCCAGTCAACCGTTGTACTTCTTTGAAGTTTCTTGGAGATGGCATGTTTAGAAAGGCGTTAATTTGATTTGGATTGGCTTCAATCCCTCTTTCTGTTACGATATAGCCAAGAAATTCTCCGGATGGGACTCCAAATGTGCACTTCGCCGGGTTCAGCTTCATTTGATATTTATTGAGAATATCAAAACATTCCTCCAAATGTTTAACATGATCTTCTTTCTTCAATGATTTAACCAACATATCATCTATGTAAACTTCCATGGTCTTCCCGAGGTGATCGTGAAACATTTTGTTCACCAATCGTTGGTAAGTTGCTCCTGCATTTTTCAAACCAAAAGGCATTACCCTGTAACAGTAGATACCTCTATCTGTGATAAATGACGTCTTTTCTTGATCTTCGGGGTTCATCATTATCTGATTATAACCCGAGAAGGCGTCCATGAACGTTAACAGCTCATTTCCAGCGGTGGACTCTACAAGTCGATCTATATGCGGGAGCGAGAAACTATCTTTAGGGCATGCTTTATTCAGGTCTGTAAAATCGATGCAAACCCTATCTTTCCCGTTCTTTTTCTTGACAACGACAGTGTTTGCTACCCACTCCGGATATTGTACTTCTCTTATGGACCCTATCTTCAAAAGTTTATCCACTTCGTCGTTTACTATTTTTGCCCGCTCCACTCCTAGCTTTCTTCTTTTTTGTTTCACCGGTTTGAAGCTTGGATCTACGTTTAGTTCATGACAAATTATACTCGGATTTATGCCCGGCATGTCCGCTGCTGACCATGCAAACGATGCTTTGTTTTTCCTTAATAGTTGGATCAAAGCTTCTTTTATTTGGCCAGTCAAAGTTGCTCCAATTCTAATTTTCCGGTCCGGCTTGTCTTCTTCCAGTACTACTTCGACTACTACATCCTCTTTCTTCTGCCCACTAGGAAATTTTTGCCTTAGTCCTTCTCTTGCGGGCTTTGTTAATTGCTATTGGATCTTCAAACGGTGGCTAGCTAAGTAACAAGTCCGCGAAGCTTCTTGATCTCCCCGAATCGTTTCCACCCCATTTGTTGTTGGAAATTTGATACATTGATGATATGTAGAGGGGACTGCTTTCATCCGATAAATCCAGGGAGTCCCGAGGATGATGTTGTAAGCTGCGGGCTTATCGAAGACAACGAAGTCCACGATCTTCGATACCTTCTTGGCAAGGACCGGTAGCTTGATTGTTCCGAGAGACATGGCTGACTCGCTTGTGAATGCAACTAACGGAGATGGAGGTCCTACTATGTCTCCTCGGCTGATTCCCATTTTTTCCAGAGTACTTAAAAAGATCAAGTCGACCGAACTGCCTGTATCTATAAGGATCCTTGATACTTCGAAGTTTGCGACATCAAGAGTAATGACTAGAGCATCATCATGCGGTCTTTCGAGATGCCGAGTTTCTTCTTCATCAAATGATATTGATGCACCTTGAAAATCGACTTCTTCGCTTAAGCTTGCTTTGAGTGAGACATTTCGTCGATGCTTTTTGATTGAACTTATTGAATCTCCGCAAAATCTGGATCCTCCTAGAATCACATTGATCTTCCCCTTCAAATTTCTTGGTTCTTCCTCGTTGGATAACCTTTGTCTTTTGGAATCTTGATCTTTGGAGTTTTCCTTTGCTTCGTGGTATTCCTTCACAAAATCTTTTATATCGAATTTAGAAAGATCACCACTAGCCCAAAGCTCTGCGAGGTGCTTTTTAAGAACGCTGCAATCCTTGGTTAAATGTCCGGTTACTTTATGAATGTCGCAATATAGACTTTCATCACGGACCCAAGTGTTTGATCTTCCTTTCCCTTGGAATTGTTTCTCGACGGAATTGTTGAAGGGTTGAGACCCAAACTTCCTTGGTCCTTTGCTCTCTCTAGGCTCGAACTTCTTGGTAGGGACGGTGACTGCCGGTTTTTCTTGTTTACTTCGTTTGGCAAAACTTTCTTTTTCGTCTTCTACCTCCATCCAATTGTTTGCTCGGAAGAGTGCATCCTGAATTGTATCTGGTTTATGAAGTATTAAGTCTTCTTTAAACCTTGAATCATGTCGCAATCCTTTTCGTAGGGCAGATAAAGCTGATTGCTGTGAGATTCTCGGGAGTTTTGATAGCACTCCTTTGAATTTGGTGATGAAAACTCGAAGTGACTCATTAGATCCTTGCGTCAAGTTCCAAAGATCGGCATCCGAAACGCTTTTATCCATAAGGATAGAATATTGCTTTAAGAACACGGCTGACAGTTCGTCGAAATTGCTGATTGAACCCGGCTCTAATTGGGTGAACCACATTAGAGCTTGGCCACATAGATTCTCCGAAAACAGCTTGCAATAGCCTGCATCCTCATCAGCTTCATCCAACTCGACTCTTCCTGCAGCGATCAGAAAGGCTGCAAGATAGCTTTTTGGATCCTCCAATCCGCTGTAAGGGTCCAACTTGAGCTTCCGGGAATCTTTGATCCTCAAACTTGCAATTCGCGGGATAAAAGGGGTTCGCCTTGCTTCTTCAATGACTCGATTGATGTCTGGCTCCGAACTTGTAGCCTGATGAAATTTTGATTTCATTTCTTTTAATTCCTGGCTAACCTTCTTCATGGTCTCGAACTGGTCGAGGTTCTCCTGCTCGTACTGAGCTGCAAGTTGTTCTTCATCCCCGAGCTGTGTCTCTTCCTCCGACGTCTGAGCTACATTATTTGTAGCACCGGGAGTTGTTTGTCCGCTGGTTTCATTTCGTGCAGCGGAACTTGGCGAGTTGAATATCCCTCTTCGGGTTCCCACCGGGTTTCCTGCACTTAAAGAGCGAACACGAGTTTGTATATTATTGACGTTTTGGCTAAGAGATACCTGGGATGTCTGCAACGTATCGACGGCCTTCTCCACATCCGAGAACTTTTGTGATATGTCCGACATGGTTTGCTGCATAGCTTTGAGGGTTTCGGCCAATGATGTTTCAACAGCGTCTCCTCCGGACATTGTCGCTTATCTCGGAAATGTAGAAAAGAAAAAATCTGACCACTCAAGAATCCTGAATCCCCACAGACGGCGCCAAAATGTGGAAGTCGGATTCACACACTCAAGTATTTTGTTAAGTGGGAAAGATTATTCTTGAGGGACAAAAATGAATATGTAAAAGACTTAAAAAACTGCTATATTATTTCTCTCTTGAGAGGAAGATCCCCCTTACATGGCCATTGGCCCCTGTATTTATACACAAATAAACGACATTAAAATGAGTAATTAAGCACAGTTATTTCTTCTTAAATGTGTCCGTTTTGATTCTTCGGCTTTAATGCTCAACGTTTGAATTTGAGTTGACTCCAATCTTCATGGGCCTCGCTTCTTTTGGCCCAAGCGTCCTTGAACCGACTTACTCATGCCTTTTTCATCGAACTCGTGTCACAGTGCAGTCACTTCGGATTCTCGAAATGGTGACAACCATTTCGAACGTCCCTTCAGCTCACGGGTCCAATGGGCTTCATCCTTTATGGGCCTAATACCTTGACTACGTGGCAATCTTTGGTTGGTCTCGTACTTCTGGTGCGGGATCCGACACCAACAAGCATTGCCCAAGTCATCTCTCTCAGAGGTTCCAATCAAATTGAGGTAAAAGATAACCAAATTTTTCTTAGGTTTCATACAATCTCGCCAATTCATAGCGTTTCCTCAGAATGGGTTGGTTTAGTTTGTATGTGTGAACTGATTAAAGTTTGAATTTTTACTTCCCTTTTCATGTTATAGTTTTAGGCCAACGAGAGTTTCCAATTAATTTGTTTTAAACTGCTGTTGTTGTTTTGTTGTCTCTTTGTAGATAATGGATGCAAAAGGAGAGAATTCACTAGCATTGTTTCCATCTAAGTTTCGTGAGAGAAAATATTTGCAGGTTTATGATATTTCTTCTAGTTATGGTACATTGACTACGAGGTTTCTATTTTTATATCTTTGTTTAGTGATGAGTATTTGTTGATATTCGTTCTATAACTGATAACTGAAGCTATTCCTTCATTTCTCAGATTCTTCATGATGCATTCGTTCTCCCCCATGGCTAATTAAGATGCAGGTGAGTTTATTCTTCTTCCTTTTAGTTAAGACTGTCTTCGTAGCTTTTGGATAAGACATTTAAGTTGCTTGTTAGTTGTGATAAATGCTTGTTAGGTTAAGACTGATCAATGCTTTAGTTGTTTGTGTTTTGTGCTTAAGAGAAGCGAAATGAATGCTTAAGTTGGTTCTTGTGTCATTTTTCAGAGTTTAAAGGATGATGAGTTTAAAGGATGAAGAGTTTAAACGATGAAGGTGTGCCATTCAAGTGTGTCAAGTTGGTGAGATCATGTTTTGTAAAAGACTTTCACACTCTTGTTTGTGTTGTTAAGTTTTGTAAAAGACATTCACACATTTTTAAAAAAAATTAAAATTTTGGATCCTTAATTTTGGATCTACCATTGGAGTGTGAAAAAAATGAAAAACCAACTAAGTGTCTAAATTTCAAAATTTGCATTTTTTACAATTATAAATATGGTTTGGACTCCAACTGTTAATCATGCTCTTAGAGGCCATAATCTTCAATTTATGGGATGTTGTGCCGTTTTAATGATGTTAGGTTTATGTTTGCATCTAAATTTGAGAAAGTTAAAACTTGGAGAAAATAGAATGTGAGATCAAAATAAATAAATTAATACTCGGAGTATAATATTTGTTATTAAAGAAAAAAAAAACGTTGTGAATCCGACCATATAGTACTAATTAAGCAACATGTTTTCTCAAAAAATATATTATTTTATTATATATTAAAATATTAAAAGTCCACTCATACAATTTTGGATTACTTAACCGTAATATTCACAGAATGGATATACATTTTTATATATCGGCACATTATAAATTCAGCCACCAAAAAATGGCAAATGGACCAAACTGATCCAAACAAGTCTTTTAAGAAAATTTTCACATAAAGGGAATCATAGACCATGATGCTACACAAGCCTCACATCCTTGCTTCTTATAGGAATAACGTACTTTGAATCACCAAAAAGCCTTTAAAGATCTTCTCGGATCCGCAGAAAAAACTCATATGCATATCCACTTGTAATATATATACATCACAATTCACAAGTAAGCGTTAAGACACATAACTACATATGTCAGTGATCTAGACCATGTGAAAGGAACATATATATACGTTCAAATATTTTTATCAAACAATTATTAACTTGATTCATTCTCTCTCTCTCCTCCAGGCTCAGAATGAAGGTGGGCAATTTGGTCAAGCTGATAATTTGATTATGTTTGAAGAATTTAAAAGCTCATTCGATTTGAGATCTCCTTGATGTAGACTCCTTCTTCTTCTTAAGGGTTTGGTTTCATGGTCTACACAAAGAGGGATTGATTACGTAAGCTAATCATAGGAAAAAAAATATGAATTAGAGACGTCAAAGAAAATGAATTTGTAACTTTGAGTCGGTATCTCGATCAGTATTTGCAAAAAAGGTAGAATAAATTTTTAGTCTAGATATATACTCACTCCGTTTCGTTTTAGTTGTCGTTTAAGGTTTTCTCACACAAATTAAGAAAAGCATTAAATTTTCTGTTTTATCCTTTATTAATATATTTTATAATTTTTTCATTGGTCAAAACATCAAAACAATAGAAATAATACTGAAATTTTTACCAAACATTTGCATTGAAAATCTAAAACGACAACTATTACGAAACAAAATTCAAGTCCTAAAACGACAAATAAAACGAAACGGAGGGAGTATCATTTATCAACTGCAGAAAGAGGTTTAACTAAATTGTGATCTTTTGATCCAATAAATACATGTAAAGCTCCGTCTTGGTTTACCAAATCAAAAATAGTATGAATTACTCTGTTTAAATGATCAAGAATTAAGATACCTTAATACATGAAAAAAAAACCCAATATATTTTCCACTTGCTATATAAATAATGTTCATTAGTGAATAGAAAATCCATTGTTATCACTTATAAGTTTATAATCCGACGGTAACAACAACATAAAAATAAATAAAAAGTTTGTATAATAAATAGCATCACATATATGTTATTTTGGTCTGCAAGCAAATTAGTTTGTTCATATGCAAAACAATTTAAATCTAAATAAATCATGTTTAGTTTCATTTTGTGGAAATACAAAAATATCTAGTCCACCTCCCTAACTAATTCGACCATTATAATTACTGGTATTACTTTTTGGACAAAACTTGGATAACAATAGAAAGAACATATAACGAGGCAATCCAGCCAAAAAAAAAAAAGAGATCCATTAACATAATTAAAGTTTTCAATGTAACAATTATGAGCGTAGTTTACGATGAAGAATTGGTTCAAACTACAAAAAATATACTCTATAAAACATGGCTGCACCAATGTCCCTAACTGCCACATTCTTGTTTTTTTAACAGATTATTATTCTTTTTTTTTTATAAAATGATTATACTCTATTATTCTTCGTACACATTTCACAATAAACGGACCTTATAGTATTTTTTTTTGATCAAACGGACCTTATAGTATAATGATTAAAAATTTAAAAGCAGACAGATCCCATATAATAAAACCCATCTAATTTATTTATGAGTGTATAACATATTTTTCTCTACAGTTCTATAAAAAGCTACGGTCATTGAACAAGATCTATGACATAGATCAACTAACCAAATAATCATTTTTCTTCCTCGTGTCATTTTAGTTCACGCGGCTCGAGGATAGCTCTTTGTAAAAAAATCTCTGTTTAGAAATATTGAATGACACGCGCTCTCACAACACGCGAGCCACTTTGACGCCTAATTCATACCTGAAAGTTTGATGTTCTAGTGTTTTAGGTTTGTTTCACAAAAATTGATTTTCTAATTTTTTATTTTATTTTTTATTAATTGATATTAACAAATCGTGATTTCAAGACGTAATGATTACAAATAATTAACTGTTTTAGATTACTATTAGTACATACATTATTAAAAATATTTAATAAAAGGAAAAAATTATTAAATGATTAAATCATGATTGTTTCTTAATATATGTGTAAACTCTAAAACATCAAATTTTCAGGAACACAGAGAGTACTAAAGAAGAATTTAGAACTAATCATATACTAGTATGTACTTAGTTAATTGTAGCCAAAGATTACACTGGGACATTAGTCTTCCTACACGCTCAATAAAGTATTTTTAGTGATCAATCAGTGGTCATTGATGACCATCATTAACTATTTCGTTTTGAACGAAAAGGAAAAATAAAACATACATCAATGCATTATGACTCGGTAAAATATCTCTTAGATCCATTTCGATCTGTTATTCGTTTCGATTCAAAAAATTCTGATATCCGTAGTTTTTTATAAAGTAAATCAAAAGACATATTCACTTTTAAAAAGTTTAATTTATCAGGAGACTGCATAATATAAATAATATAAAATATAAAATTAATCTATAATTTGCATAGAAATTTGAAAACATCTTATATTGTGAAACAAATTTTTTTGTTTCAAAACATCTTATATTTTGAAACGGAGGAGGTATAAATTATAATTTTACTATATTTATTTGTAAGATTTATAAATTTATGTTCATCCGATTAATTATTTAACTACTAGTTTTAATAATTAGAGAGAAATATATATTTTTAATAAATTTTACTATTTTTGAAGTAAATTTTAATTTTTTCTATTAATGTTTTTATTTTTATAATTATTTTTAAATATATATACTAAAAGATTCGATATCCGACAAATAATCTAGATTTTAATAGATATCCAGTGAATTACGGAGCGAATAGATATCAGAAAACTAATTATTTGGACGGAACAAAGCGGATCACGGATACCACCAAAATCTAGGATATCCACTTTGTGCACCCCTAGTATGTATGACAAACATTTGGAAAATTAAGGGTACAAAGAGATCGTTTAAGGACTAGGGTTCAAATTTTTCACTACAATCTCAATTTTGGTTGATAACTGTTATATTTTTAAAAACGACTAGATTTTAACTTGCGGTACACCGCGGGATGATTTAATTTTAAAGTTAGTATAAATATATTTTGTAAACTGTATCTCTTTATATCATATTTATTTATATTATAGTTTATAATTGTTATTAAGTAACAGTATACCACGAGTCCACGAGACAATTATTAATAAACAGAGGATTTAACCCATATTAGAGCGGTATATAAATATTAATTCAAATTCGTCCGCCATATAAATCATTTCCGAAATATAACCTGTTCCGTAATTTCTTAACCCGTCCCGTGATTTGTTTTTATTTTAAAATTTAATGATTATTTATTATATATAAAAGTTTACAAATCATATCATCCTCTAAGACCACAAGACATTATACCACGGGACAATTTTTGGTTTTATACAATTTTTTCTAAATGAGATTAATATGTCTAATATTTGTGGCATTAAAAAAAAAAGATTTAATCCGTATTGAAGCGGCGGATTAATGATATTTTAATCTTTTTATTATTTTTGATTCAAAAACCCATCCCGCCAAACCCGTCCAGCAAAAAAACTCATTTATTTTATTAATGTTCTTATTTATGATTTGATTCTGAATCATTACCTAGATATTTTAATCCATGTAGAACGTTGAACACATATTTTCGTCAATTGGATAATATATGTCCGTTTTAAAAATTTTGAATCACAGTATATGCAGAAAAAAAATTGATTTTTTTTTTAACTTTATGTATTATATGATGATTCAAAACATTTAAAAACAAATCAAACAAAGATGATAGGAGAATCATAATTATAAATCTTAATCAAATATTTTAAATATCTAAATTATTGAATATGAAATATCCGGTGTATGAGTTAGGTTAAATATAACCCGACCCAATAAATTTTTTGTGAAGGAATTTTAAAAACGGGTCAGGTATCCGATATATCCGGAAGCATTTTTACCCACCCGTCACCAAAGTGTTGCAAAAATACTAGTATAGATTTAAATTTTATTACTTCAAAAACTATTTACGAAGTATTTAAACAACAACAAATTCTAACTTATCAATGACAAAATTTGATTTAAATTGTAATGGTTTGCTAATAGACCTTGACCTACTTCGTTGCCGGTGTTACCCTCCCATAGTTTAATGTTACCAAAAAGAGTTCGAGGTTGGCATTCTTCCCTTGACCGTGTACAAGAGATCAACTAATGTTTTACATTCTTTACATTATTCCATGATTATCCATCCATAGATCAAGCTGATTGTATATATAACATGGAAAAAAAAAACTAAAATACCTTCTTCCTCTAAAAAGTACAGTAACTTGCTTGTTTTAGTTTTGAACTACCAGAAAACAATCATCTGTTCACAAGTTCTGTTATAAAACAACTATTATTCTTGATGTCGGTTCAAGATCACTGGTTATTAAAATGATGATTCGATAATCTTGCAATCAAGTATAGTACATCGTCTCTGCCATTTCTTTCATGCCTCCGGATCTATGGTAATCAAACCCCCAACTACGTAGTAGTAAAATTTTAACATATTCATCATAAAGATATATAAAACGAAGTCAATTACAATTAAAACCTAGACGATACTTGCTAGTAATTACAAATTACGTACGAGAGACACTACTAATATAATAACTGCATCATTAATTAATCACTAGCGAACCATAGTTGCGAAACATACGAGAACGAAAGAGAGAAGGAAAGAGCTTTAATCCGGTGCGACGCCGGCGTACGAGCTAGTTCAGACGTAGCTCAAGAGAAGTACAAGGACGAACTTCCGATTGGCCATACTTCCAGATGGCACCATTACCACCGTTGATGTGATCTTCACCGTGCATAGGGAAGAGCGGAAGCGTACGTCGATGTTCCAGATATGCATCGCCACCACATTCTTCTTCTTCTTGATGACCTTCTAGACCAAACAGAGGCTTTTGTCTATCGAAGAAGTTGTAAGGTGCAGATGAGTAATGATGATCCATGTTTGCCCATCCTCCACCTACGTTGTTGTAATTCATAGAACAATCTTGTTCCTTCACCCAAAAATCTCAATTTCATTAAATTTATATTCATATAAGTAGGATATATGTTATTTGAATTAAAAGACTTAAAGTTTGGTACGTACCATAGATCCATAGACATGGCTACTCATCATGTAGCCATTAGAAGCATTAACAACACCACATTCAGTACCTGAGCTTGCATGATTTAAATTCCCTTCAAAAAAAAAAAATACGTATCAGTGAGCATATATTATGATTCCACACCATACTATACAGAAAAAGAAGAAGAAAGAGACATAAAATTAGTGATTTTTCTACTAACCCAAATCCCCTAATTCTGTTAAAAATCAAAAATGAAAATAAAATGCACGTGAGTCTAGTTTCCATTACACAACAAAGAAACCGTTCTTTAGATGCAAATTTGGTTTGCCCCAATCAAGATTCATAACTTCACATATACGTCATTACATATACATATATCTATCAAAATCATATGTACATATATATAACATCTTCTTGGGTTTGGTTATTTTTACTAATTCATGTAATAGATAGTGTGTAACTGGTTCCCAACAATATATATTCGGCATTTTTAATTTTAAAAATAATCTGAATAAATTCATAGAACAACAGCATTTTTAAAATCTTGTTAACAATTTCTAACATTTTTATATGTCATTACATATACATAATATATCTATCAAAGTCATATATATGTAGATCTTGTTAGGTCTTTTTTTGTGTGCTAATTCTTGATGTAGCTACTAGCTACCTGGTGTAAATGGATCTCTTAGTAATATATAACCACCTGATGAATAAATTCATAAAAAAAAGCATGTATAAGAGAAATTAGTCACCGTTATTGAAGCTGGGATATGACTTGTTATGATGATAGAGATGATGGTCTTGATTAAGTTTAACGTTGACGGAATTAGCAGGTCTCTGCATGGGAACACCATGATGATGGTGAAGTAGAGGATGATGTTGATGATAATGATCATTAGCCGCCATCATAACCGAGTTGGGCGATGAAGATGGTGTGGTCATGGTTGTGCCGTTGAATCTCTTCTTCTGACGCTCACGAGCCTTATGGTTCTGGAACCAGTAAAAGACGTTCTTGCCCTCGATCTTTCCGTACTGTCTCAGCCTTGCAGTGATCTTCTGGATCTGATCGGCTGTTGGTGACCGGACTCCACTGTTGTAGTAAAGTTCTTTGAGGATTCTGATTTGCTCCGTCGTCGGTGTCCACCTCGTGCTGGTCTGGCGACACGTGTAACCACCAGAGCCGGACTTGTTGTTGTTGTTGTTGCCGCTTTCTTGGTCGGCTTGATGATGATGATGCTGATGCTGTGGTGGCTCCATGTGTGTTTGATTCGACTTTTCTTCACAAAGCTAACAGTTAACAAGATCAAGACTAGAGAGGAACAAGAGAATGATATTGAGAAAGAGAAGCTTGAATTTAGCAAGAAAACAACTTGCTCTGGTGGTAGTAAAGAGATTTTAGGTTTCGTGTGAGAGAGAAGATATATATATATATAGAGAGAGAGAAAGTAAAGGTCTTGAGTCATATATTCATACAAGGGGACCCAAAAAAAAAGTTTTGCAATATTCTAGAAATCAGTTATTCAGTATTATTCTTTTATGCATGTAGTCATGTAGATATGATTCCACATACAAAACCCTATTTAAAAATGTGGATATAAGAAAGAAAAATGTTCATTAGAATTAACATTCGACTACAATGTTATGTTTAGGAAGGAAATTCTCTAGTCAACTATCTATATATCTTTAGTTAAATTATATAGGGCTCGTAAGATAATAGAAACTGAATTCTTATCTTCCCTAATATAGTATCTTTAAAAGATCAGGTCATCGTCGTGCATTAACCTAAGATAAATAATTGTGTTTAGAAATTATTAACTCACATGTGAAATGTTTTCATATTTGTTTATCTTCTGTAAATGAGGAATAAACGAAAGTACTCTTGAAATTTTTAGTGAGAATAATTAATAAAATTTTATCAAAAATTGTTTGGGATCGAATCAGAGGATATCTGGTGGAGAAGGATTGAAAGGGACAGAGAAGTTAGAAATAAACATGAAAATGGAAAGGGACAAAGGAGGGAATTAGAAAGGTGAGGGCATCATCGGTATTTACTTAGACGAAAAACAAACTCTCTTTTTTCAATTTCTCTGTCTCTTCTCAATTATTACTTCACCAGCTTTAATTGTTATGTATCTGTCTACGTATGAAAGATATTTACCCATACACACAGAAAACAAAAAAAAAAAAAAAAAAATCTTAAAGATCGATGTGAATTATTGTTTCGTAGGAATGAAAGAAAACAATTTATAATTTTTTCTAGAATGAATGATAAAAAAATGAATAACGTTTGATAATTCATAAAAATACATTTTTCCTTCCATATGGACACATGTTCATGACACATAATATAGGATATTTTTCGTGGGGATCGTCCGGAAATGTGTAGAAGAATTACTATATATCTTTATCTTCTCTTTTTTCACTGAAAGTTTCCATCTTATATCTTTATCTTAAAAATGAAAATAATTTCTATCAATTACAATTTATAAAACAAGTGTGACGAATTTATATATAAGGAGCATGGATCTTTGTAGAAATATGCGATTTAATTTATTCATTTTGTTATATGAGTTTGAAGGGCTTTGACGTTTTAGTATAGTTGTTGGTTAGTGAATATGACTTTTGTAATTGAAAAGGAACAATACCCAACTTTCCTATAGTCTTATTGTTCTACGTAACAGTCATATATATAAAAGATATATAGAGATTTTCAATGTATCTTTTTTCTTACGAATTCTACAAATTTCATAGAAGCTATTATAGTTTTTATGGGGAATGGCCTGAAGATACGGCTGATAAGAATTTTTTTTTTTTAAATGAAATTTTAAAGATCCGATCACCAAAGTTGCTTGGCTATTTCCTAGTATATAGTTTTGTATATATTAGCCCCCATGATTTCTCGGATTCATGAGCAACACAACGTGCAAAGACGTACTGGGGGAAAAAAACTTTTTACAAACCAACTATTGTAACTATATAGATTTGAAAACAATCTAAGGATTTAAGTCTTATAATATATATATATATATATTTGTTAAACGTTTAAGTCTTATAATTAATCTTTTTATAAAAATATATATATATAATAATAACAAAAAATCTTTTTGGGAGTTGCCCTAGCAAAAGACCCAATTGATCACCTAGATAAACTCAGTTTTATCCCAATTAAGACTAGTGGATTACTCATTTTTTAAAACTCTAATCGATTGGTATATCCGAGAATAAGTTTGTAATGTCTTTTGGCATTTGTTCTATATATTGAATCAACGGTCCAATTTATCCTACTCGGAAATTACACCAAGTCACCAAACTATAAACTAACCAAGAAATGATTAAACTATATCTCTGGTTTGATTGTGAATGTCTTTTTGAGAAGAAGGAAAGAATGTCTTGTTACTCTACATGCGTATGTAGTGTATATATAATATATAGATGAACATATGGTCACAATTTACATAGTGGTTGCTACTTAGAATACACTTTCTATAGGCCCTCTGATTTATAAACTCCTATGAGTACGTATGGTAACGAGCATGCAGTGAGAAACAGAGGATCTTGATTTACGCATCACGATCTTTTTCATTGTCGTAAAGTACTGTTGAAGAGGCAGAGGGGAGAGGGCTAAAGACTCAGAGCTTTTGTAACTAATGTCTACGTGGCCCCTAAAGCCACTCTTCTTTATTGCAGAGATTTCATTTTCATTTAGGGCATCATTAGTTTCAGTTTGTACTTTTGCCCTAATTTCATGAATACGTTTATAATTAGTTTTTATATTTTCTACATAATAATTGGTTTCCCGGAAATTAATGGGGGAAAATAGGGTTTGGAATATGGCATGGTCCCCTCTACGATCCGAGCCTTATATTCAGTCTGTCATATGTTATTCGCTATTTACACCTTACGTTACACTGTTTATATTTAGATCATTTGTTGAATTAGTTCATCAACGTACAATATTAAATTATTAATATGTTTCAATTATTCGTCAAGACTTGATTGTAAGATATTTTCCATATATTATGCCACTTTAATATTTAATTCATATACGAAGGTTGTTTGTATGTTGTTTTCAACCTAAGATTTTATAAATATAAATAGATAAAAATACTGATGATGTCTGAGATTAATATAACTATTTGTTGAAATTTTAAGAAGAAGTAGAAACTAATATACACATGAATTTAAACTATTATATTAAACACATATATATATATATATACATGTTACTATCTTTAAAGATACTAATTAAAATTTTAATTAACAAAGTAGCTAGGTTTTCTATAAAGAAAACATATACATACGTGCAAATTGATATGACATTTCCATGTTCAAATGATACTTCCATGTTGTAAATTCTTGTTCTGACTGGTATATAAAACATTCCTCCTGCTTTACCCTCAAAAGTTGTTACTAATCTTGTGGGGCTGTCTTTTAAAGTTAACAAAGTAATTAATTACATATACATACTATAGGAAAGTGAAGTCTATTTATTCAGAATTTCAAATAAAATAATTATACTTTTAGTCATTGTATGTATTTTTTTGTCAAGAATATTTGTATGTTAAAATTTTCTATTAGGTAAACTATATCTCATGTGTTTTTTTTTGCTGAGTGGTTATCTATTAAACTAAGAAAAAGCTGTTTTAGTTACAAAGCTCATTTAAGAGCTTTTGTTTGTATAAGAATCTGTTTCCGTGTAGTCAAAATTTGTCTTTCGAAGTTCCGAGCTTAGTTAGGTCAGAATCTGCGAGCTTGGTCTCTCGAAATTCTGAGCTTAGTTTAGTCGGAATTTGCGAGTTTTGTCTCTCGAAGTTCCGAGCTTAATTTAGTCGGAGTTTGTGAGCTTTAATTCCGGTGTGTCCGGCTTATGTATTCTTTCTATGTATCCTTTCCTTGATTTTAATATTACAAGATGACAAAAAAAAAAAAGTTACAAAGCTCCTTTTTGATATTTGAAACCAAGGTGAACAAATCTAAAATCAAATCTGCTCATATTAAAGACTTTATTGAAATCAATACTTATGTGTTATAATCTATATATAATAGCAATCTAATAAATACCATTTGCACATCTGAACGGTTGCGTCTTTTTATCGCAACTTTTCGTTAATGTTTTTATTAATTAAAATATATATTTTACGGTTATGTTTTTTTTATATATAAATTGCATTCTGAATGTTTTATATGGTTGCGTTTTTTATTGTAACTCTTCATAAACAGTTGAAACCGCTTATTCGAATTATTGCAATATTTAGTTTATTCTACGAACAATTGCAACCTTTGGTTTATATATTTAGTTTATTTCACGAACAATTGCAATTTTTAGTTTATTTTATAAATAGCTATAACATTTAATTATCTACCGCCGCGTCTCTCGGTGTAACTTTTCATAAATTATTATTTTAATTCTTAATTACTAAAATGTATTTAAATGAGATTGTAACTATTTAATTGAACTGTTTCAACATTTGGATTATTTGATGAATTATTGCAACTTTTGGTTTTGTGTTACGAACCATTGTTATCTTTAGTATATTTGATGAACTATTACAACATTTGGTATAATTGACGAACAGTTGCAATTTTTGGAATATTTGGTATCTACGGTTGCGTTTCTCGGATAAGTTCGTCATATTTTTAAAAAATATTTAAATACTGAAATATATTTAAATGAATTGTTGTTACCGTTTAATTTAACACAATAGCATTTGGTTTATTTGACGTTGAACGTTTTGGCTTATTTATCAGACCATTGTAATATTTGGTTTATTAGTTTATGCTTTTTGCACTTGGGAATAGATTTTTAGTTACTTATTATTGTTTTTCTAATATTAATATACTTAATAAATGCTTGTGAGAGTTTTCTTTATCATAATTTTTGTAAAATATATATTGATTTTTATTAAAAAATTCAAAATTATTACAATTCATTATGATTTTTTCGTTTGATATTGTTTTTAATGATTTTTGAAATATATTTTTCCGCGACATCGCGGGATCCTAAGTCCTAGTAATAATAATAAGAATAATAATTTTGTGTTGATAATAATTTTAGACTTTGTTGAAATCAAAACAAAATTCTTACACTCTTCAATTTACTTTATTTTGTTTCTATGACTTAATTTAATTTTGTTACACCATGATTAAATTCAATGTATATATACAGAGAGAGGAGAGAGATTGAGAGAGTAAGAGTGGTGCAGAAGGAATTTCATTGTCGAAGAAAGAGCACGCTCTTCGATAACGTAAATACAATGCAAACAATAAATGAAGTGAATTCATGAGAATTAGTATCATCATCATCAACACACACATATTCATCATCATCATCACCTATATCTTCATTCAAACACACACACCGTACGTGAAGATGGATGAAACAATCATGACATGCTTATGCATGCATATTTATAAGTGTGTGTATATATTATATATGCTTTAAAGCCGTTACATATGGTTTAAAAGATGGAATATTACATCATATAAACGGGAAATGTCTATTGTTGTAAGCTTCTTATTTTGGATAGAAGATGTACCTTTCACCTACAACTGCACCAGTTACATTGGTGGTTGTGACATTTATTACTTCTCTCTATCTCTCTCTCACTGTCGATTTATTGATTATACTTACGGTGTGTGTGAGAAATTGCATAGAATATTCAACGCACATGACGTTTCCAACATCTTGACGACTTGAAATTTTCCTATACGTTGATACATATATTGGTAATTTGCAACCGTAGAATTGTCTTTCGTATCAATTCTGCATATTTTTTTAACCATTTAATAGTGATGTCGTTTTTTCATTCCATTGATACTCCACCCATTTAATAGTGTGATGATGTGAACTACCAATTTAAACCACGTACTTTGCTTTTGATTAAAAAAAAAAAACTGATACAGTATTACAATGTAGTCCACTAGTGATTTTCTGCATCTAATGTACACAAAACTTGTGATTTTATACTAGTCAAGCAAATGTTTAAAACAACAATTGTTCTATGGAAAAAGTAATAAAAATTTGGAAAAATGAATTACTTGAAACTTGAAACACAGATTTTGTTTTACATGTTTTAGGAAAAGGGTGATAGATATGAATATGATTATTATATTACGTCGTGCATGTACATTTTTTTCTTAGAAGGAATAGGATAAGAAGAGTGAAAGAAAAAGCAAAGTGTTAGTTTCCTAGAAAGTTAGAGAAGAGTTATCATCATTGCTTCGACTGATATAAAGATGAAAATATGAGGAGAGAGATTTGTTTTCACTTCATTAATGATTAATCTTTATTATAAGCATTATTAATTAATTTGATTTGATATAATACAACATTTAATCCTATTAACAAATAAAATTACACATGCTATGATATAAATTTTATAATTTTGATTTTATTTTATTATTTGCTTTTTAATACACCTTTACAATTTAATTTTTTTTAAAAAAAATTCACACCCGTGTTATAGCACGGGTTATGATCTAGTTAATTTGATTGGAGGATACATATTAAATTAAGAGGATTTTTTTTGTTAAAAAGAGAGACATAAAGTATTCTTATATTCAAATTCCCTTATAAATTAGCAAGCTCTAAACTCCACCCTTCTATATGATTGATCCCTGGGGAAAAGAATGTTTGTTTAAAGATTGTGTCATTTTTTAAAAAAATTCAATATTATTCAAAAATAGTGTTTTAGGTGAGTTTTTTCGAATGTCTCTGAAGGAACAAACGTTCAGAAAATGTTACAAAATTCTTCTTTAAAAATAAATAACACAACTTTAAAAAAAAATCAGGGGTCGTTATTTGGAAAGATAAATGGTCAAGATCAATTAAACAGAAGACAGATCAATACATGGTGATGGGCTAACATGAAAAGGTGTTTTGTATGCACATACACACACACATCTCTTTTATCCAAATCAACAACACATCAAAGCTGCTTTTTTTTTGCTTTCCTTTTCTTACGGGTAATCATTTTCTCATCGCTCTCCTTCTCTCACTCCCCTATCAACCCAACATATGATAATTAATCTTGATTCTTGAACTTTCATTCTTTGTTTTGTATTTAATTATAAAACTTGAGACAAGTTTCAAAATCAGACAAGGAAAATCATGTACTATACTAATACTACTATGTAGTAGGGGTACCTATTAAGTGCAAAAGCATGCTGATTGTGTCTTAAATCTTACTCGCATTGTCACAAAATGAGCTTAAGACTCATAATAATTTGAGACTTTTTTTTAATAAATATTAGAGATTTAGGTTCCCATTGGTAACACGCATAATGACAGAATGTAAATTTTTTTAATGAAATTATGCAAAAAGTTTACTGATCAAGGAAATCTCCATAATGTTTAATAAAACATGAAATTGCAAAATTCGCTTTTTCGCTTAAGATATATTACAAAGTAAAAAAATCATTATTAATGTCTTAAAAATTTATTCCACCATTATACAAATTAATGTATCCAATCATCATAAAATTTCATTTTACGATATTTTTTTCTGCAACTTATATCATTATACAATGTTAACGATCTTATAAATTCGTTATGTATAAAATCTCATTTAAATAAATATCCAAGCAATAGTTTTTTTTAGTAAAAAATTCATGATAACATCCACAAAATTTTGTGATCACACTGCAGAACAAAATAATATTTGGCAAACTGATTGATCACTAAACCTTGCAAACAAAATGATTACTCATCTATACTGTACACCATATTTAGAAAAATGGTGGCGGTAGCGTAATTTCTGAAACTTAACCGATAAAATTGTTTAGATGCATGGTTTTTAAAAGACAAAAAAAAGTAAAATTAATACTCCCTCTGTTCCTAGAAGATTGACTTTCTAGAGATTTTACATTTCTTAAGAAACAATCATTGTTTAATTATTTATTTTTGTTAAATATTTTTTAATAAACTATGAACCAATAGTAATCTGAAACAGTTAATCATTACGTCTTAAAATCTACGATTTATTAAAATCAATTAAAAAAAAAAAATCTAGAAAATCAATCTTTGTGGAACAAACTCAAAACACTAGAACATCAAACTTCAAGGAACAAAGGGAGTATGTATCAAGAAAAAAAGAAAGAAAATAGGATACATTGTTACTTTGTTAGAAAGTAGAAAAATGGTGGAAAAGAGAATGATGATGCTAAAAAAATCGAATAGGGATTTGAGATGAGAAGATCATTCCATATCTCATATACAACACATCGGCGCTTTTCATTGAGATATAAAGTGTCATACTCAATAGAACCCAAACCCTTTTTCTTCTCTCTTTCTATTGATTTTAAGAAAGAGATTCTTATTAGATCCCTTAACCCACGTGTTCTTTCATTATTTCGTTCTCTTTGATTCTTCCATTTTATTTTTGTAACCGGTAATTTTTTATTTATTTTAAAAAGTAAGTGTGTAACTTTTCAAAATTGTAAATTATTTAAATAAAAATAGTCGAGCTCTTCTTATAAGGTACACCTTGAAAATCAGATTAGCAAAGGCCACATTCATATAAGTCACTCATGTTCGAAAGGTTTGATAAAACGATAAGTTGTAGTCAGTCAAAAAATTGAGATAATTGTACACTATATTCACAAAAACATATAAATGAAATATGAAAGTATTGGTTACTTGGTCAAATCAATTATCGATTACTATATAATATATATATGCTCTCGTAGATCGAAATTCTTTAGTCACATCAATTGGAAATTTTGACAAAAAAAAAGGAAAATAAAAAAGAAAGTAAAGCGAAACAATCCACATAACAATTCACACTAAACCACAAATGACAAATCGAACTGTAGATATTATACATTTTACACAATTACAAATACGGTCAAAAATTCAAAATCGGAAAAAAAAAAAAAACTACCCCGGACATAAAAAATTGTTTGAATTCTAAAAAAATAAAATTCAGAACGTTGTGTAAAATATGTTGCACAAATTAATAATATGGAAAATTGGTTAAATAAAGAAAGAACCTATAAATTTCAGCTTCAGAAGTTGAAGAATTTAACCTTAGTTTCTTCTACTAGGACGTGGCATTCCTCTTCTCTGGCTTGATGGCCAGTCTCCAGAGTCATTGTGTTCACTGCTTCTCTCAGGATTATAGTAACCTCTTGACTCATAACTATTGCCTCCTCGTCTACGTCCATGTCCTCTTCGGTTAGTGCTGTTATGGTTGTTTAATCCTGAGGACCTTGAAGCAGAGCCAGAGCGGTTCAGCTCCAATGGCAATGGCTCGATCCCTTGCAAATCTGGCTCTGGGGTGAACCAAACCGGGCGTTTTGACTCGTCCATTTTCCTAAATGTGATTGATATTCTGTTGAAAAGATCCGGGAAGAAACAAACTCATATGAGAAAATTGCTGTTTGTTTATAGAAGAAAATTTGATGCAACAATATATAGAACCTTTTTGTGGGAACTGCAGGTACACAGTGCTTAGCTACATCAGCTCCATTTCCATTTAACACCAGAACTGATCTGAAAAATGCCCAAAAACCAATCTTTGTTATATATTCGACAAGGAGTAGCAAAAAGTTTTGATATTGGGACTTCTTCAGAACTTGCTTACCCCACAGGAAGCGGTATTGAGTATGAACCCGAGAATTCACCAGGACCCTCAACATTCAGGTTTGAGCCAAAGAGGATATCGCATTCACTGAGGAAAGAGATGGTGCAGAACGGACGCAGAAAGTCATGGTTGTCGATGTGCGGAGGTATGCAGTCACTTTCATCATAGATGTTTACAATGCAGCTATCGGGCACACAAGTTGGAGGCAGTACATGCCATTTAATCAACCTTCTTATGATTACTTTGAAAAGAGGAGGCAATGGATCAACTTCTTCACGTTGAAGGATACCCGGTGGGTTTCCAGCTCTGTCCTATCAACCCAACATACAAGAAGGCAAAACTCTTAACTATTTTTTTTTAAGAATGATACAGATCAATGAAAGTATGACAGAGAACGTTACTTACTGGAGCATAATTGTAACAACAGCCAAATTGTATAGTCTCACGTCCTTTGCCTCTCATCCACTTATGTGGAGCAGTAAATGTACGCTCTACAGAGAGAAAACAAGACAAGATTCAGATTAAAAATAGGTCACAGTTGAGATAAGAGTATTTTCAGATCGAAACAAGAAGTCACTTTTAAGTTCTCCTTTTCGTCCCTTCTCTTGAAGTTGATACACTTGATCAACAATCCGTTTCTGCTCCACAGCGCTAAAAACACCAGTGTGCAACTCAAGTCCGTCAAGCACATTAACGATCTTTCCCTTAACTCTCTCCAAACAAATGAAGTCTTTCTTTCTCTTCACATTCATCAGCCTGAGATTCTCTCTCTGATCTCTAGACAACTTAGGCTTCACTGGAGTCCTCATCGAACTCGCATCAAAACCTTTCCTACTCGAATCCCTCTGCTCTTCCTCCTCCTCCTCCTCGTCGAACTCATCATCTTCTTGTGTCATATCAGCCCAAGACATCCGAGGGCTTGCTGTTTCAACAACAGCTGGTCTAGAGGGCAGTACACTACCCAAAACTTCAGAAATGGAACCAAATACAATTTCACTCTCCTTCCAACTACCTAACGGATGATTATCACAGTCTTCGCCATTTTCCGACTTCCCATCCACATTGTTACTAACTCTTTCTGATCCCATAGTTCCCACCACCGAACAAGAATCAGTTTTACACTCTCCATCAACTTTATCTGTGTTACTACAAAGTCCTACACAAAATGAAATATGATTTCTCATAAGCAACTACACATGATAACTTAATTCACAAATTTAGAAACATAATTGCTCCTCTCTCGCCTCCTATTTGTTCCAATTACCAAACCCTAAATTTTTAACCTTGTCATTTAGCAGAAAAACAATAAAAAAAGCAGAATCAAGTACGACAATGAAGAAATCGCCGTTTTCTACACAGAATATTCAATTTTCCATAGAAACCAGAAACTTTCTCTTCTCAAAGAAACAGTTGAAAATCGTTACCTGGGTCAAGAGAACGGATTCGATTGGAGAGAAGGTGATTACAGTCCTTGCATAGATCTTTAGATAAGAAAGGAAGCCAATTCGTCAGAAATTCCGAAACGATCTTAAGTTCCGACGGCTGGTACTGCCGGAGAAATGAATCGTCTTCCATTTGATTCGCTCGATTCCGAATCGTACAATCGAATCTAATCCTCTTGTTACAGAAAATTCAAAATTTCTTAGTCCACGATTTGGAATCGAGTACTCTTTTGTCAGTGTGATTCTGTGACGGTATAAGGGTAATCTCGGTATTTACGGCAGCCAATTAAAACTTCTGGGCCATTTAATTTCTTAAAAGCCCATTAATTTCGAATAGACACGTGTCGATAAATAAGTGGATCAAAGGATTTTAACGGTTGAAGATGAAAAAGCTTATCTTTTGGCAAAATCGATTCTTTCTTCATCGAAGCTACAAAAATCTTAAAAACAACACAAAATGAAAACTCTTCACTTTTTAGCTCCAAGTTCAACCATTATCAATCTGAAGCAGCAACAATCTTACACACAAACCAAGTTCCTGTTGCATCGTAACAACAGACGAACTCTATCGATAAACTGTGTAAACAGTGGAGGAGATGATGAGAAGATCTCTCAACCGTTGGATGGAGTGGAGATAAGATTCAAAAGAGGATCCAGAAGGAAAATGAGGGAAGAGGGTTCAGGAGAAGGAGGAGGACAAAACGGTAAAAAGAAAGAGACTGTACAAAAGCCATGGGAGGAGATGACATTGAATGAGAAGGCATTGGAGCTTTATGTTGGAGAGAAAGGTTTGTTGTTTTGGCTGAACAAATTGGCTTATGCGTCGATATACATTGTCATCGGAGGTTGGATTCTTTTCCGGTTTGTTGGACCGGCGTTCAATCTTTATCAGCTCGATACGCCGCCTCTTGATCCTAAGAACATCTTAAAGGGTTAAGAAAAGCTTTTTAGCTGTGTCTGCATTCCCTGTTTCAAAACATTTTGAGGCTTATATATTCAAGTTAGTTTCGAGTAATGTGTAGCCAAATCACAAACAAAAACAACAAACCAAATTGTGATACACTAAAGAACACTCTTCATGATTCTTCAAGATTGTTGTGTTGGAGTTATGTCCTGATTAAAAATATCTCGTGTAGTCTTGCACCTGACATAGGAAAAGAAAAATAAAATTGTCTTTGGCTTTTGTTTACCTTAACTCAATGCATAGAACCAGAATCATTCACCGAAAAGACTAGCAGACACTCACCTATTGCACTCTGATCGAGATGCATAATTGTGATTCTTGCAATTTGTGCACATCCAGTCTCCATCGCGCCATTGTTTCGCTCTGAGTAATCAGTAAAAACAAAGAAATGGGGAGGTTGCAAAAGTTCTTCAAGAGACTATGGAAAACTTAATCTCAAACCGAGTTCTTGCGTTTAGAAAACAAGAAAGCAATGGAGACCAGAGATCAATACAGTACCCTTTTCCAAGTAAAGCAGGTGTTGAATGTTGTTGTAGAAATGGGAGTGGAACCTGCCAATTTGAGATCCTTCCTGGGCTCATGCCAGGAAAAGACTCATATATCGCTGAATGTGGTTGCATGCTTGTCTGCACAATGAGCCAGAAGAAACAGAGGTTAAAGGTTAAGCAGCAAGTAAATTTTATGAATGTACTAATCAATTTATGCGCTCTAACTAATCCTTACAAATCCTTGATTCAGTCTTTTGCTATCCCATTCATGAGCCAAAGCTTCTGATGCTAATCTCTTTGTTCCAAGGGCTGCAACCCAAAACAAACTTTCCCAAAATAAAAACTAGTTCTGAACGAATATCAGAGACCTTTATGTTATATAGAATTGCGCAGCATCCATATGAGTCAAAATAGAGAAAAACATACCTAGTGGAGCTGTTTCGTTGCACTTTTTGCACTGCAGAGACATACAAAACAGAAATGAGTAAACAACAAGCCGGAATCTGCAAGTCGGTTTTGCATTGTGAACCTACTTCCTCACCTGTATACGAGAGGAATAATTGTGAAAACCACATCTGCAAATCCAGTCACCGCTCCTCCATTCTTTATGAACCGAAGCTTGATTTGCAGCGTTAGAGAATGCAAGTAAGGAACCAGATTGATCGATTGACTCAGGCCCACGAGCGAAGTAATGGAGATGAGTCTGAAGAGAAGCTCCAGGGATTGCAAGTGCTGACAATGCTGCTACTTCCTTAGGTTGCCCGCATTTTTTGCACTTTTCTCGTGATGCATAATTGTTGTTAGTGCAACCTATCGCCACACCACACACACACACACACACACACACACCAAACACAGCACGAAGAAGATACGCACGCACACCACACCCACCAGCAATTTCCATATACCACATAACACAGAACACACAAAACAGCTCAACCTAGTTATAAGTAAAGCCACTAATCCACAATTCTAATCTAATGTATCATCAACTGGAAAAGGGCATCTAAAAGTTTAAGAATTTGAACTCAGAACTTAAGATTCAGATCAATTATAGTTTTGATTCACAATTCCAATCTAATGAAACATCAAATGGAAAAGGGCATTTGAAAGTTTAAGGATTTGAACTCAGAACTTACGATTCAGATCAATCCTACTTGTGTAGTTCATTAGCACAATCTGTGAAGCTAATTCACACAAATTCCGAAATTCAAAAAAGAGAACATCTCTCACGGTATAACACTTGTATGTAATGATCGAAAGAAACTTGAACTGAGATAGGAGAAGAAAGAACGAACCAGTGCAGATCCAATCTCCGATACGAGGAAGCCACTTAGAGTTTGGAGAAGTATTGTTATCCATGAAAAGACGAGGCTGCTTGCATCTATTGCAGAATGATCTAAACGCATAATTCATGTTTCTGCAACCTAAACATTCCCAATCTCCTTCTCTTCCGTCTCCCATTTCCTCTTCCCGGAAAAACTCCAGTCGCCGGCGACGACGACTCACTCATTTTCTTTCAGAGAGGAGAAAGAAAGAGAAAGGTGACGAAAGCTAAAGATGGGCCGAATTTATCATAAAATTGACTCGGCCCATGAGGCCCATGAGGCCCATTCTTTTCTTCGGAGAAAAGCTCTTTCGTTGTTCACCAGGCGATGTGATAATCGTTACATACATCTTCGTCAGTAATCACTGATTTCTGGGTTTGAAGTTTCTCTAGATCGATTTTAGATTTAGATCCCTTTGTTTCTACTGCTTTTTATCGTTTATCTGAATTTCTCAGAGAGGAATAGCTCAGAATTTGACAAGGTTTTTTTGCTCTCTAATCCACCGAATCTCAAGCTTCCATGGCTCTCAATCTCCGTCAGAAACATACTGGTAATTATCTCTTTATAATTCAATGTGAAATGATCTCAGTTTCATAGATTGTGTTCGATCTATTGATTGTTTCCATAGGAATCTGAAAATTTAGAGAATTCTGGTTTGTTATGAGTAAATGTTGATGTTAGATCTTTGATTCGGTTGCAGAATGTATAATCCGGATGCTGAATCTGAACCAACCTTTGAATCCAAGTGGAACTGCAAACGAAGAAGTTTACAAGATCTTGATCTACGACAGATTCTGTCAGAACATTCTATCTCCATTGATCCATGTCAAGGATCTGCGTAAACATGGAGTTACACTTTACTTTCTCATAGACAAAGATCGAAGACCCGTTCACGATGTTCCCGCTGTGTACTTTGTTCAACCCACTGAATCTAACATCCAGAGGATCATAGCTGATGCTTCTAGATCTCTCTACGATACCTTTCATCTGAATTTCTCGTCTTCGATCCCTCGCAAGCATCTTGAGGAGCTAGCTTCTGGGACTCTTAAATCTGGTTCTGTTGAGAAAGTCTCGAAAGTGCATGATCAGTATTTGGAGTTTGTGATACTTTGGAAGATAACTTGTTCTCTCTGGCTCAGCAATCTACTTATGTTCGGATGAATGACCCATCAGCAGGGGATAAAGAGATTGAAGAGATTATCGAAAGGGTCGCTAATGGTTTATTTTGTGTGTTGGTAACGCTTGGTGTGGTTCCTGTTATCCGGTGCCCACGTGGTGGACCTGCAGAGATGGTGGCTTCTTTGTTGGATCAGAAACTGAGGGATCATCTCTTGTCTAAGAATAATCTGTTTACTGAAGGTGGCGGTTTCATGAGCTCGTTTCAGCGTCCGCTCTTGTGCATTTTCGATAGGAACTTTGAGCTCTCGGTTGGGATTCAGCATGATTTCAGATACCGGCCTCTTGTTCACGATGTTCTCGGGTTAAAGCTCAACCGATTGAACGTGCAGGGAGAGAAAGGTGGAATGAAATCGTTTGAGCTGGACAGTTCCGACCCATTCTGGTCAGCTAACAGTTCTCTAGAGTTTCCAGAAGTCGCTGTGGAGATCGAAACGCAGTTGAACAAGTACAAGAGAGACGTTGAGGAGGTTAACAAGAGAACTGGCGGTGGGAGCGGGGCTGAGTTTGACGGGACAGATCTGATTGGAAACACCAAACATCTCATGAACGCTGTGAACTCACTCCCAGAATTAACTGAGAGAAAGCAAGTGATTGACAAACACACCAACATTGCAACCGCGCTCTTAGGACAGATCAAGGAGAGATCTATTGATGCTTTCACTAAGAAAGAAAGCGACATGATGATGAGAGGCGGAATCGACAGAACCGAGCTTATGGCTGCTCTGAAAGGCAAAGGGACAAAGATGGACAAGCTCCGGTTTGCAATCATGTACTTGATCTCCACAGAAACCATAAACCAATCCGAAGTCGAAGCCGTGGAAGCAGCATTGAATGAAGCTGAGGCTGACACAAGCGCGTTTCAGTACGTGAAGAAGATCAAATCCTTAAACGTATCTCTTGCAGCATCTTCGGCAAACTCAGCGAGCAGAAGCAACATTGTAGACTGGGCTGAGAAGCTTTACGGACAGTCTATAAGCGCAGTCACTGCAGGAGTCAAGAATCTGTTATCTAGTGATCAACAATTGGCAGTGACTCGAACCGTTGAAGCTTTAACGGAAGGAAAACCAAACCCGAAGATCGATTCTTACCTCTTCCTGGACCCAAGAGCTCCAAAGTCGTCTAGCTCCGGTGGTAGCCACGTGAAGGGACCGTTTAGAGAAGCTATAGTGTTCATGATCGGTGGAGGTAACTATGTTGAATATGGAAGTTTGCAGGAGCTGACTCAGAGACAGTTAACCGTTAAGAACGTAATTTATGGAGCCACTGAGATTCTTACCGGAGGTGAATTGGTGGAGCAGCTTGGCGTTTTGGGAAAGAAGATGGGATTGGGAGTTCCGGTCGCTTCAACGTCATTGTCTGGTCACTGAGTGTTACACACTGTTGCCTTTCATTTTTCTTTTGCCTTTTCAGAGACTTTTTTTTTTGTTTTTAATTCAATCTATAAAAATCCCCAGTGGTGTTATTTAACAAACAGTTCAGTCTCGTTAAAAAAATTTCTTTTAGACAATAAAATTATGTGGTGTGTTTATAATTCCATTTATTAATTAAGAATGTAAAATGATTTTTTTTTCCTTTTGTGCTAATTGTTTTGGTTATAAGTAAATGACAAGTAGATAACAAACTGTTTAACTTTGACAACTAGATTATGTAGCCGCGCAACGCGGATTTAATCATTTAAATTTTAAGAGATTTTATCAATGCGGATTTTTGAGCATAAATATAATTATTTAAATTTTAAAAGATTTTAGTTTACTCATATTCATTATCTTTTCTAAAGTAGTGAAATATTTCTCACATTTTTCACTACAATATCTCTCGTTATTTTCTATGAACTAGATGATCGCCCGCGCGCATGCGCGGGAAGAATGCTGTATAAATGGTAAAATCATGTGAAATAAGGGATTGTTTAGGTGTTACTTGGTAGTGTAAGAAAAAAATGGTAAATTGTTTAGGATTTAGTGTGGTAAAATTATGGAAAATGATGAAATTTAAAAAATTCAATAATATTATAAATGCTAAAAAATAATAATAAATCATCTTTTAAAATCATTCACCAACAAAATAAGAAATCAACGAACATCATCACTCCATGGCATTCTCCTTCCGTGTGATGATTGGTACTTGGTCATTTTCAGGATTCCTGACATCCGATTAAGAACACCATAAACAGTGAATGTCCAGTCGCCAACTTTAGAGTTTTGATTGTAAACGGAAAAAAAAAATACTTACCAACAAAGCATCTCGTCGGTAATACTGAGATCCGGATTCAACATAATCCTCGTACTTCCGGTAACATTGGTACATCTCCACCTATGTTCCTGTGATAGTTCTAATTTCACAAACTTGATAATACATATCACTGTGTTACGTGAACGATGCTTCCATAAGTCATAGAACTCGACTGCAAGGTCACCCGTTAAACGACACTCTAGATGGATACACCTAATTTTAAGATTTGAAGAAGTCATAAGACATTATATTCTGGTTTAAATCTTTAAAAGAATAGTGACTTACTCAGTATCACGTAAACCAAAGTACAGCTCAAAATATCCTCCTTGAGAATGTTCCACGGAAGGAACAAAAACCAACTCTCTCACGTTGACAATTTTGCCAACAACATCTATGAAACACACACATGAATAATACAGTCAGAACATGAACCGCAAATAAACTCCAAAAGCACAAATAAATTTATAAATTAGGCTTACCAACGCAAATATTCGGATTAACAATACCACTCAATATACTCACAAACTCAGTTAGATTGAAATAGGTTCTACTGGAGCACATATTAATACTTTGCACTAAAGTGTCCGAACGAAACACAATCTTGAATCTATGCGGTACTGGTCTCAATATGCTGTTAACCCGTGATACATCAAAATTTTTAATGCTCACCCACTCATCGATTATCAATCTTGAAAGATAATTATCAATTAATTCATCACGAACAACGGCTTGGATTTGTGTGAACTGCAAATAAAACGTCAAAGACAAAACCAATTCAATTTAATATCGAAAACATGTATAGCAGGTAAGTTATCAAAAAACTAACATGCTCGTCACCCAAAATCATATTGAGCTCTCTACCCGTGCCACGCGAAACAGACCAACAATTCAAAATCTTCACCGAGACAGACCACTCACCCATGTTAGGGTTAAGAGACGCAATACGAAAATAACCACCATCACATGAATCAGATGTAAAAGGTATCATTGTAGAACCCATAACAAAAGATTACGCGGCTAAATATTCCAATGAGGTATAAATGCGGGATACATATATGTAGACCTAACGATTATTTGGAAAGAACATAAAAATGGAAAATATATATTAAAAACTAAATCAGAAAATTAACAAAAACGAATATTGATTAAACGATATAGAATTTATCCATAAGATTTATAAATTAAGTTTTTAAAAAAGAAACTAAATCTCAACAGTTAAACTGAAATATATACTAACGAAACTTAAGGGTAAAAAATATCACTCTATTATCAACACCATAATAATAATATATACAAATGGTGTAAGTTATTAGGGACGCAAATAAAGTTCCATTTTACCTAACGACGGAAACCAAAACCACACGATGCATTTTTAGAAACAACTTTTTTGAATGAGTAATACAAAAAAACTATAACCAATGACAAGTTATGTATCATGTATGTCACCTCAACAGAGTTTTTAACTATGTCATATAACATCTTTCAGACTAAATTACAAAAACTCACTAAAGCGAAATATATATAGAACTATAACGCATATCCAGAAACTATACTATATAAATAAAATTGTAACTATTAAAAGTGTCAATTTAGTATTTATCACAATCGATGCATATCATAACAGTATCCCTAATTGTAGAGATTTTGTTTATTATTACACGCGATTTCCATAATAATCGCGATAAATAATATTTTTTTCTTTCTTTTCGGGCGTGTTGATGTAGTAGTTGTTTTTTTTTTTTTTTTTTTTTTTGTTCTTTTTGTTTGGTTTGCTTATATATAATAGCGTGAATAATAATAATAAAACAGAGGAGAGAGTATATATTAAAATGAAACGGAATATCTAAAAGCAAGTAGATATATTGAACTATAAAATACGGTACAGACGACGTCAAATCGCAACTGGTTATTTTCTAATTATTACTACAAAACAGTACAGTTAATCTCATTCAATTTTTACCGGATACGAACATAATAAAAAAAATTACAGAAGAGATAAGCGATGATAACCTACACGCATCGTCTATGTGTCGAGAAACATGATAACAGTCGTCGGAAGTTCTAAGTCTTTGTAACAATGATAGCAAACACAGACGCATTATTGTTCAACTATCAAAGAAAATTACGCATAAACAGAAATATTCTAGAAAAAGTTATAAATGAATATCTTAGAAAAAGTGATACAGCAACAAATACATGTAGTTAAAAATTATGGATTACGCGGTACTTCGTATATAATTCGCATTACGAACATGATATAGTCGATAATCATATTAAATACACAAGAAAGAACAAACCCAATTAAAATAACAAATTCATAAATAATAAATCAGAAAGGTTAATAATTCCCAAAACGATAAAATGATAAAATAAATAACACCAAGACACTATTATATTGATAGTATTAGGTGGAATAATAAACCAATACCGAAACTATAACACCGATAAAGCAAAACCAAGACAACGATAACAAATCTAGGCCAATATCACATTGACATGTCATCACATTTGTAAGTTAAGAGTCGGCGAACTATACCAAGACGCACACCTTCAAAACCGGCATGATGGAATCCAAGATCACCCATCACCTTACGCATAACACGAAAACCATACCACTCTAATTGCACATCGGATAACTCCAACCCTAGTGTAATAAAAAGCAACACCTTTTTGAGACACAACTATCAAGTCAAACAACATCTATAAGTATTTAGTATTGATGATAGATTAATACCAGGATTATTACGCGCGATTTTCTGTTCAGCCAACACATCACCACTCAAAACTCGATAGCAAGCGTCCCATACCGTGTGGACATTAATGCTTTTATAGAGTATCAACGATTCAACAAAACGAAGGCGTAGATACGCCGGGCATAAACGCCAACTACTGATGACAATATCATTAATACACTCAAGAGTATCTTCATTGGTATTCATTAAAATCTCATCACACTCAAGACCGTCAGACGGGTATGGCTTCATACCAGCAGCAACAAAACGCTTCAAGATAATAATAGACAACACATTAGTATCTTATTACATGAATACAAACTGACTATATATATAATATATGTACATCAACTATTAGTAAGATAGATATAAATTATCTCACCCCATCACCAAAATACTTCATGCGCAAGTCAGCATAATTCTGGAAGATATACAAAATAAAGTATAAGCAATATAATTTATATTACCAACATTTATCAAACACGTAAATCGGAACGAATGTTACCAAATAATAAATCAAACTGCACACTATATAGAGTTACCAATTAACCTTTTTAGTCTGCATCAGAGGGTCCAATGATTTTGCCTCCTATACAAATCAACGAAGATATAAGTTTTTTTCTTTTTATTTTTCTGTTTAAGCTTCGAAACATACATATCGAATATAAAAATTGACAACATATACCAACCTGTAGATATCTGGACAAAAGATATCTCAAGTATAGAGACTTCAACTGTGTCCGAGATTCCTATAGTATATTTGTCAATATTTATGGATTATAATTTGTCAATATATATAGAGTATAAATAGGAATAAAATGCGTAATATTATAAATAAAAACCCAATAATAATATACCAGGTAAAGTACAGCCAAAACGTAATCTTTATCGGCCGACAATGCACCTAGATCCGAAAGCACATCCTTGAACTTGTTATTTACAAACAGTATAGCGTTAGATAAAGATAAAGTAGTTGAATCATACATTATATATTAATAATATACAACTACATAGTAACCAAGTAATTCAATAATTACCTCATCTAACGATAGAACTGCAGCACTGGCCTCGACATGCTAGGAATTCAAATAAATATAAAATTCAACATTGTGTTGTTAACATCAATATATAGAGACGATAAAAACGTTACTAATTAACGACCGTGTCAGATATTTACCAGGACAGAAGAAAGATCAACTGCAGCAGACACATCATCGAGATACTACATAAGAAAGAAACAATGTATTAAAACTATTTGTATGAGAATACGAATTCGCTATCAACATGGAGACGAAACAAACATGTATGTAGCCTACCTCTTTGACGTTTTCCTGGGTATAAACGTCAAATATAAAAGTTAGATTTAAAAGATTAAAAGAATAAACAAAAAGAAAAAACTAACACACATGATCAAAGGAATATATACCTCGACGTCAGAGATACACGAAGAATCGGATGTAACATCCTTGTAAATAAGATAATAATACAATTATCAATTAATGTTAGATAAGAAATAATAATTAGTATATAAACTCATAAGAAACAGTTAGTTTTAAACAATCAATACGTACCAGAAATTGAGAAAGGACCCCATCACCGTATCCGGATCCCTATTCCAGTAATTAAATTAACCATATTAGATACCAATCATACGAACAATAAAAAACAAATCACACAGAAACAATACTACACAGTAAACAGAGCATAAATTATAACCGTATATTTCATTGTAGAACTTTTACAACAACTATAAACGAATGTCTACAATTTTCGACCAGGACACAATCAGTATTTATAGAAGAAGAGCATGTTGTACAGTTTGTTATGGTTTAAGAAAAATATAGAGATCTGCCATTATCTAGACAATTACAAATCAAAATTGTTTGGAATATTTCTGTATTTATCGCATAATATAAGTTAAATATACCTAAATGGATACGTCTAACAACGATATTATACGATATCATCGCTAATACAAAAACGAAATAACACTATATATATACATTTGTAAGAAGAAAATTTACGATTTTATACTATGGATCTACATACTATTTTATATAAATATAGAAATATACTTATTATCTTATTTTGTATTTTGGAAAGTAGTACATTCTTTAATAAGGTTTGACCATGTTAGTAACCAAATCAGACGGTAGAGAATGAGAGGAGATCTCAATCGGACGGCGACGGGGATCAAATGTATTAAAGCCCGAACTAATTGATCCCAAAGCCCGACTATATAAACGAATGGACCATGATTTCAAAGAGATTAATGGACTGGCCCATGTTTTTTATAGACACGTGTTGATCGGACGGCCAATATTACTCGCGTCTAATAAGATGTTAATTTGACGCTCGTAAATAAAGTTGATTATTATAATAGGGAAGGCAGAGGTAAGTGTCAAAGTTAAGATCGGATGGTTGTAGTTTTTATCTGGTTGTTTTTAGCTCGATCTAACGGTCCGAAATACAAAATGGAAAATTCTTATATTAAAAACTAAATCAGAAAATTAACAAAACCGAATATTGATTAAACGATATAGAATTTATCCATAAGATTAATAAATTAAGTTTAGATTAAATTACCAAAACTCACTAAAAGCGAAATGTCTAACAATCTTTCGAAATGTTAAAACCGATTACAAATGCCGACTCTGTAATCAGTAAATTGAAAATAAACCACCCAAACGAAAAATACAGAGTCATACAAAATTAGGCCAATCGAGCTTCTTTGACCCCCGTCCTAGGACTCCCGCAGTAATCAGCCCACCATTCTTTTAGTTCTACAACACCAGGCAGCGGAGCATCCACCATAATTTTAGAGCAACCAATGTTTGTGCAATGCCACATACGATTAGACGTAGCCACTATCTTGGCAAATCTGATGTTACAAATCACGACATCGTCGGTGTTAACTTTCCACTATCTATGAAATCTAACGGCGGTTTCACCGGTCAGTCTGATACTCAAACGCGTATGCCTACAAATTTATACCAAAGTTGACATTATTATGACAAATTCGTTGAGAGAAAACAAAATTATATATCTGTATAAGACTAAGAATCAATACTCTGTATCAATTAGGTCAAAATAAACCAAAGAAATATCTTTCGAAGAGCCCACCATCTGCACGAGTTGTATGTCATTCACATTATCAACCTTCCCGACCAAATCTAAATAAAACAATACAACGTAATGATTAGAGTAGTTATGGGAAAAATCTAACCAGAAGAGAAACGAATATAATCCCACCTACACAGATATACGGGTTACTTATACCCGTACGAATATCACGAAATCTCGCAAAGTTAAAGAAATCATAATCACATGCGAGGTAATTAAGATAGTCGACACATGTATCAGGAGAGAACTGAATCTTGAATCTATGTGGAGTAGTTCTGACTAAGTCGACATCAGGGATTAACGAAAATTTTCTTAATATCATCCAGAGACCCTCAATCAGTAATGGCGAAAACCTAGTTACCAAACTTTCGCGAATGACGGCTCGGATTTTCGTACCCTGATTTAATTACAAAACATTAAAACATCTCAATACAAAATCTTAACACAAATACCGATTACAGTTTATTTTGAAGAATTACCAACCTGATTATCCATCAAAATAAGGTTTAGTGCATTACTAACATCGTCGAGTTCGTGCCAAACATGCAAAATCTTAACACAAGTACTCCATTCATGGATCAACGGATTCAGAGATGATATAGTGAACATATTTCTGTTATAGGTCATAACGTCAAAAGGCCACCCATGACATCTAAACGATTCCATCGATCCTGGTGGTTATAAACACCGAAGCCAAGTATAAATCGATATATATATATATATATATATATATAGATCCGATTTTTCCAATTATTTAACATTAGATTCGGAATTATCAGAAGTATAAAAAAGTAATAAGTCTTAAACAGAGATTCGAAAATATTTTGCAGATTTTTCAATTTTAGCTAAATCTAACATATTTACTATTTTTTGGGGGGGATTTTTTGCATAAAGTATAAGAAGTGAATATTTACCAAAGATATCACTGTATCGGTACATAACAAAGTGCATCTTTCATAATAAGATAGTTTCTATTAATAATAATAAAAAATAAGTAATATGTCATAATTTAAAACCAAACGCAACATTGCATAATCTAAGGAAACAAATAAAGCACATATTAAATATGATAAATACTAATTTATCAAGAGTGCTCGACGTTATCGGCATCGCTCTGGACCAGAATCTTCGAGTAGGGGGGATGGCTGTAGATACGAACGTGCCTCCATCCATCAAGGAGTTGATAAACTTTCCACCAGCGAAGAACACACGTAACATCCGTACCAATCACATTTCTAAACCGATCATGGCACTCTATCGCCACTCCTCCATATGCACAACACTTGAGGGTCTTCTTCCTATTTATTAATCAAAATAAAAATGTATGTGAATCGATAAACATATTATATCATGATTTCAATAAATATATTATATTGTAATTTCAAATAACCAACGATGAAAGAAATCGTACTCTTGATCTTCAATGGTGAAAGAGTATCTGTATCCCCCTATGACAGATGGTTCATCGGTCACGTTCGTAAGATCACTCGACTCGACGACCCGCCCAACCAAAGCTACAAGCAAATATCAAGATTTCTACATAAGGAAAATAAATAACTAAAACCGCTGAACGTTCTGTAAAGCATAACAAACAAAACTTACTTATGAGATAAGAAGTATCATGATATCCATTGAAAATAGCACCAAAAGGTGTAGCGACAATATAGTCATCTTGAGAAAACGAAGACGCTTCTTTAACGATAGTACCATCATAAAACATTATCTTAAAGTCACTCCTTGTTAGTTTAGTGAATCCCGAATTCTCCACAACTCTGAAATTCATAATAGTGTAGAATTCATCTTCTTCAATAAACGTTGAATAATGAGAAGTCAACGGCGAACAAATAAGCGCTTCGATCTGATTACCCTGCATCACAAAACCAAAATCACAAAAGTCGGGAAACCGCAAACATCCATAACAACAAAGGCTAATACATATCTAAAGAAAAGCCAAATCTTATTTCGAACCAATACCTTATCATCAACCAGAAGTAACCCTAGCCCACCCTTTGATATATAGTCATCGGTGTGGAAGCGACGCAAAACCTTAACGTGAACATGCCATCCAACAATTGCAGGGTTCAACCGAGAGAAATCGTTGTAACGTTCAATAGAAGACGATGTGAACCGAGAAGACATATCTGCTCCTATGCGAAAATTCGTTATGCGGCGTAAGATAATGGTCTGCCCACAAGAACGCTTAACAACTAAGTATATATAGGGAACTAACCTAGACAATGAAACGTCGCAGCCCTTTTGTTTTTATGTTCGATTTTCCTTCCTTTGTCAAGACACGTACCGTCGCAACCCTTTTTTTGTTTAATAACATTTTGCGTGACATTTTCCGTTTTATTTTCTTAGCATTTTTATTTAAAGATGGCAATATCCGATGGAATTTCCTTTTATTTAAAACCCAAAATGTATTATAAAAAATATAATTAAAACAAAAAAATTGTCGTAAGCTGAAAGCCCAAAACAGGTAGTAAAAGGAGAGAAAAATCCTAGAATCAAACTAACGAATGTTCTGGAATACTTCGTGATAAACAACATTTTTAGTAGTCTTTTGAGGCTGTCCCCTATCATCTGTTATCAGTATCTTGAGGCCTCTCCTGGATTTCACTACAATATCTCTCGTTATTTTCTATGAATTAGTTCTTAAGATAGATCGTATCTATTTCCTCTTCCTATCTTTCAATACTCATTTCTTTTTTATAAGTTGCATTATTTTTTATTAAATTGAACAAATTATAAGGTTTTTATTCATAAAGTTTTATTAGTGGAGATTTTATTCATAAGGTTTTTTAACAATGTTTTGATGTATTTAAAATTTCTTTATAGACAACAAATCTCATATATATAGACTCATTCCTATTTATAAACATCAGATTCAGACATCACATTTTACACTTTATCTTGGCCAATTGAAAATACAAAATTCTCTTTTCACATATAAAATTCAGCGTATATAATGATTCTAGATAGTATTCTTAGTGTTTCTTTTTCTCAAATGTGTAACATACTAATTCATAAAAATTATCCTAATCTAAAAATATCTTTTTTTTTAATATCCTTGTTATTTCTAATTAAAAACTCTTCCATTTCTAGTTTCCAATTAAAAAATATTATAATTTCCAAATATTCTCAAGTATTATTATTACACATTTTTATTTTTAATTAGATTATTTTATTTTTATTTGTGATGTTTAGAATAGTTTTTCTGTTGTATTTCAAATCACATTAATTTTTTCAATATATGTTAATTTCCTAAACGCTGATTAATATTAATTTTTATCTTTAGGTATTCATTTGTTTTTTTTTCTTAAAACACCACTTTTTAATTTAGAACATTTTATTAATATATCTATATATTATATTAGAGTTATAAATAATAATATGTACTCAATCTTTCTTATTACTTAATTGGTATCATGAATTGATATTTAACACTAAGAAATATATTCTAGAATTTTGAATTTGTATTTTTCAGAAATGAAGTACTTTTTATTTTAAGTAAAAACCTTAAAAAAAAAATTTTAACTCATATTTTCTTTATTCTACTAAATAATTGTAACTCTTAAAAATGATTATTGTGCCATTAAAATATGTGATAAGTTTCTTTTTTCCTATCTCTAACCATTTAAAAATATTTACTCATTATATGTTAAGATATAATTATCTAATTTCCTATTTATTTCTCTAAATAAAATTTTCATATTTTGTATTGTATATTTTCCCTATTTTTTTTGTTGTTGTAAATTACTGTTTTTCTTTAGTAAAAAATAGTAATATAATGTGTGTGAATCAATTTTTGTTTTAATGTTTTTTGTTTCAAAATAAGATATGTGGAGCACACAAAAATGTAAAATATGATTAAATGGATGCTAATGTTTCTTATTTTTCTTTATTCTAGTAAATAATTGTAGCTCTTAAAAATGATTATATGTTAAGTTTCCTTTTCCATATCTCTAATCATTTATGAATATTTACTTATTAAATGTTAAGATATAATTATCTAATTTTATATTTATCCAATCTATATTCAAAATTTTAATATTTTGTGTTATAAGTTTATTTATTTTTTGTTTTAATATTTAATTTATTATTTTGTAAATTATTGTTTTTGTTTAATGAAATATAATAATATAAATTACAAATATGTGAATTAATTATAGTTTTAATGTTTTTTGTTTTAATAAATAAAATATATGAGATCCACACAAAATTAAAATAGGATGACTTGAATGATGATGTGGACACCCTAGATGGAGAGACAACTCTCCCATTATATATATAGATTATGTATCATAATTTAGTACTAGTTTTTATGATAACAACTGATAAGAAAATTGATCAAAAAAGTCATAAAGAGAAATTTGTAATGTGATTTATGAAATTTTTTTATTATTATATTATATTGTTGGTTAAATAACACTAATCACATATTTTTAAAAATCACTAAATTATAAAATTCTTCATTGCCATCTAAATTGTTTTTTTTTTCAAAAAAAGGAACTCTATGATATGAATATATTATTATACTAAAAAAAGAAGAAGAGAAAAATCAAAAGAAAATAAAGTAGAGGAGCAAGAAAAGCAAAGCAGCCGGTCCTTTTCCATTTCCTGAATAATTTGTCTCCGTCTCTACCTTCCATCTCTCTCACCCGCTCTCCTCGGAAACCACAGCGACGGACGATAAAGCTTTTGCCTCTAATTTTACTCCTGAAAATCTGGAATCAGCCGGAGCGAATCTCGAAGCTTATGATCTCAACTTGTGAGGATCCAGTTTTCCATTTTTTTTTTCTTGTATAATAATAATCTCATCAGCTCTTTAAGATTTTCTCCGATCGATTTCGATTTCTCTAAGGTTTGAGTCGATTAAAATCATATGCTTATACGGTTTCTCGCCAGAAAATGATCGATTCTCTCGTTTATTTCAATAGCCTCAGATGATTGAAGATGATAATTCAACAGTTAATAACGCTTCTCTTTTTTCAGTGGTCACCTTTGTTTTGATCTCTGTTTTGTTGTCCTTTAACTCATCTTTTATGAGCTTAGCCATGTTTGAAGCTAGATCTGCCCTTAACTCTGTTTTTTTTTGTTGTTTTTGGTTTGAAGATTTCTTCTTTCTAACTTATTTTAGGCTGAAGAGGCTGGGAATGGCTGGTAAAGAGGAGACTAATGTATCTGCACAAGGGTCTTTAACCAGGGAAGCTACTGAGATATGGAAGAGTGAGTTGGAATCTCGTCGGTTGCAGGTAGATAGTTTAGAAGCTGAACTTGTGGATGTCAAGGCTTACCTTGAGTTTGGTTCAGAAGAAGATGCCAGAAAGGAATTAGGGGTTCTTTCCGGTAGGGTCAGATCGACTGCAACTATGTTGCGGTATTTGAGATCAAAAGCTAGAATCTTGGCCATTCCTGATGATCTACCAAATGTGTCATGTGGTGTGGAACAGATTGAACTGAAAGGATTGAACTTTCTTGAGAAAGATGGTGGTTCATCTTCTTCTGGAGGGGCTAGCAACACTAGTCCTGAAACTAGAAGGTACCGTGGTTCCTTGGGTATAGAGGATGGAGCCTATACTAATGAGATGCTCCAATCCATAGAGATGGTTACTGATGTGCTGGACTCTCTTGTGAGGAGGGTTACCGCAGCAGAATCTGAGACGGCTGTTCAAAAAGAGAGGGCACTTTTGGGAGAGGAAGAAATCAGTAGGAAGACAATCCAGATCGAAAATTTGTCCTTGAAGTTAGAAGAGATGGAACGATTTGCTTATGGGACTAATAGTGTTCTAAACGAAATGCGGGAAAGGATTGAGGAATTAGTTGAAGAGACGATGAGGCAGAGGGAAAAAGCTGTGGAAAATGAAGAGGAGCTGTGTCGTGTGAAGAGAGAGTTCGAGTCGCTTAAAAGCTATGTCAGTACTTTTACCAATGTTAGAGAAACACTTCTTTCGTCCGAGAGACAATTCAAAACCATCGAGGAGCTCTTTGAACGGTCAGTCTCATATCTTCTTAATGAAACTGTTTCATCCCTCCTTAACCACCAAAGTTTAATCTTTTCTTCACCACTCCACAATTTGTCTCCAATTTTCCAATTTTTTTGTTAATGGTGAAGCAGGCTGGTCACTAAGACAACACAATTAGAAGGCGAGAAGGCACAAAAGGAGGTTGAAGTTCAGAAACTGATGGAGGAGAATGTGAAATTGACAGCACTTCTCGACAAGAAAGAGGCTCAGCTTCTAGCTTTGAATGAACAATGCAAAGTTATGGCTTTGAGTGCATCAAACATATGAATTTGCTATATCTTTGCATCAAACATATGAATTTCTTGAGACAATTCTTTCGCAGAAGATAGATGATGCAATCTTCTTCCTTCATTGTTTTTTGCTTCAAATGTGACATTGTAATTTTTATCTGTAGATTATTATGGTTCATGCATAAAACTAGAATGTTCTATCTTTGGTTCTTACTCCAAAACGGCAAGTAATTCTTACGTCTGTGTATCAGACGGCAAGAGTTTTAAACATTTTGCCATCGTGGCAAATTTGTGCATGACGTGGCAAATAGAATCAGCCAACGTCTTTTATCCACGTGTAAATACGATCGCTCTGTTTCGTAGACTTCTTGTGTTGAAGAAGTTTCTCTCTAAAACCCCAAATCTATTTTCCCTCCTTAGCGAGAAATTAATCGGAGAAAGAAAAAACTGAGACTAGTGCGATTTTGAGCAATTTCTTCGTTTCCATGGAGTCTGATATCGAGATTTTTTCTGAAGCTGATGCGTCTATGCAGAAGCTACGCATTTTCGGAATTGATGATCGCGAAGATGAGGTATTTTTGTTCTGTTCTCGATAAACCCTAAAAATGCCACCTTTGATTCTTTCTCCGATGATAGATTTTTAGGTTTTCGTTTTCGTTGTTATTTTTCTGGAAAAGAATGTGGTGGAGTTGTAGGTAGTTGCTAAGGTCTTCAATTCTGCTTGAAACTAAAGAAGTCGGACATTTTCTTCGGAAATTTGAAATGTTCTTGTTTCTGATTTTTTTCTTTCTGTGATTTGGTAGAATGGGAGAAGAAGGATCAAAGATGTTGAAGTTTATGTTCCGATTGTGTGTGGATCGATTGCTTTTTATCTTGGAAAGAAAGCCACAGAGTAAGTTTTTTTATCTCTTTTCTTCATGTTACTATTTCTGTGAGTTAGGGTAATGAACTGCAATCTTTGAACTTTTTTGGTTTTATGTTTTCATGAACTAGATATCGAACACATAAGTGGACTGTCTATGTACGTGGAGCTACGAATGAGGATCTTGGTGTGGTTATCAAGCGGGTTATTTTCCATTTACATCCAAGTTTTAAGAACCCAACTAGAGTTGTTGATTCTCCTCCCTTTGCATTGTCTGAGTGTGGTTGGGGAGAATTCAAAATCGACATAACTGTAATCCTCCATACCGATGTCTGTGAAAAGAAGTTGGAGTTGTGAGTTTGTTTCCCTTGCGATTGTGAATTTTCAGTAGATTAAGTTGGTATATACCGATATCTTAGGATCTATTGAACTTCTTTCCAGGTCTCACGTCTTAAAGCTGAACCCGGAGAATGAATATGGTCCTATTCCTAAGTCTATTAAGATACCCGTTGTCGCTGAGTCTTACAATGAAATTGTCTTCCCTGACCCTTTTGAGAGTTTCCTTGCTCGTGTTCATAATCACCCGGCTGTACACATCTCTAACCTTCCAGATGGTTTCAACCTGCCTCCTCCAGGTGCATTCTTGTTCAGATGTCTTGTGAAGCAATAATTATTGCCAGAGGCATGATAATTCTCGCATTGTAATGTTGCAGGAGTTGCTGACACTTATCATCTGATGGAAAAGGGAGACACTAAGGATCATCCACTCAGTCAATGGTTTTTGAAGTTTTCAGAAGTAGAAGAGCTTTTTAAACTTACTGCAGCTCGTAAGAAGGTTTCTACAGCTCAACTTACCTTTCCATTGGTTAGGTTTACCATTTCATAAATTTAATCGGTCTCACATTTTTGAAGAACCCACAATTCAGTTTTAACATAAATGATACAGCTACAAATTCCTCTGCTCAAACTTAAATAGTAGTTAAGACTTTGGGGGGTATACTTGTTTGGCTTTGTCTTGATTTTATAGGATTGTGTTAGAAATTCTTATTAACTGACTGTTTACAATGTAATTATAGGTACAAGCTCATATTGCCAAGCTAAAAAGACAGTTGATCATGGTAGATGGGCAACCTGAAGGACTTCAGCCTTCCTCTGGCTATGAATGTTAATGATCAGACCACAAAAGAGAGGAGTTTGCTCAGAAAGTTTTTGGGATACTGTTAACAAATCTCGATGGGGGGGTTTAAAAACCTGAGATATCTTAATATCAGAACACCTTTTCTAACTGTTAGAACATGTAAAAAGGAACCATTTTGTAGTCAATATCGGTGTGTATACCTACAAAGCACAAGTGCATTTGCTCATTTTGTTTGCTTCTTTGTTTCAAGTTTCTCTCAGACTTAAGCATCACAGGTTTGTTACTCCTATGCTAATGCGGAGCTACTCGTCATTGATGAATTTAACATGATGTTGTCTGACATAGTATCCTAAAGGTAAAGCTCTGTATCTTTCATGTTTTCTTTGTATAGCAGATGGAGGCGGTGCCGAAACCGGTATTTTCCTTTTTCTCTTCTATATATGTAAGTCATCTTCTTATCGTCTACTAATTGTCATTTTCATATAAAGATTGCGTGGGATTTAGGCATTTGCAAGACTCTTGTTTAGTTTTCTAGAAGAGACACATTCACTTGTAATGGGTAGGGACCTGTGACAAAGACGTTTATCAGGCTCTTGTTTAGTGAAATTCAAAATAATCACATGTGAGCTTAGAAGCCGAAAGAGAGAGACAAAGATGTCGAAATCATTGTTTCTCATTGTGGCCATAGAACATGGGAATGAACTTCCCCACTTTAGGGTTATCCAAGAAATGAAACTGGTGGCTCAAAGAAGATGGTGAGGAATATATGTCTGCTTATGTATTATGACACTCTTGGCTTAGTTGTGGTGTTTTAGGCTTTTGGATAGTAGCCACATGGGTGAGTCTTGTGATTTCAAGACAATGGACCCTTCACACTTTACCCTCTTGCCTCTTATTTTTTTCTAATTCCTTACCTTCTTCTTGTTTCTTGCGAGAATTTTAAATTTTATAAACATAGAAAATTTAATTTTAAATTGAAGATATGATAATTTGAATAGAGAGAAAAAGAAAATAGAAGAAGATTTATCTTAAAATTAAATAGAAGGAGGTGTTGGGGCTTTCGGTTGATGTCAACTAAGGAATGAATTGATAATGTCTCCGAGTTACAACCACAACAGGTGTGCCAATTAAATTCAGCCATCTGTCACCATCATCTTACTGTCCCCACTCTTTGATCCCACACCACTCATCTTTTTGACTTTTCTTTACTTGTTATATTTTGTTTTGGGGGTCAAATTTCTTTACTTGTTTTTAATATTTCTTTTCTTCTGCAAAATATTATTATACCTCTTTTGGTTAAATAAAAATAATACAGTTTCTACATTGTTTTGTACTTAATAAAGGTCAGATAGGCTTAAAAGTGAAAGTTGTTCTAGCTAGTAAAACTAAGCCAAATTGATCAACAACATCGTGAAAAGATGAAACAAGCGTCGAGACAAGTTCATGTCCGGATCATGATGAATACGATTCTGCTTTTATTTTTTTAGTTTAACACAAAAATTTGAACAAAACAATATCATTAAGGACGGTGAAGAAGTAGATGAACACAAGGCATCGACCTCGAGGATGGCTTCATAATAAATCAAAAGATTAGGTTCTTGCCTAAAGCATTAATGTTCTAATTTTCACATGGGAACATATATCCTTTATCATTTGTGTTTATTAAAAACTAAATGAAAATTGATAAATAACTGATCATCGTCTTAAGAATATTTCAGAATATGTCTAATTCATGTGGCTTATCACCCTAAATATAACTATTATTGGTGTTGTAAAAACAAATGGTAACAACCAAATCATCTAGGCTCTAATTGGTAACACAAAACTGTACAATATTTTAAGCTGTAAGCTGAAAGTAACGCTTTAAATAAAAAAATTTATATCGCTTTTGTGATTGGTAAATGTCAAAACGGTACACCCCATACTAAAGCTTTATGAGGTTACGATTCAAACCCCTAATATGAGCTTTTAAATGGTCTTTTAAAGTGAAAATAGTTGTAGTTATTCGGTAGTTTCTTCATATATGTCTAGAATAAAAATCTATTTATTGAATACACATTTTTGGTCATTATTGAAAAATTTAAAAGGGTAACTTTATAGAATAGTGTTGTCTTAGATCGTTTACAAAAAAAAAAAAAAAAAAAAAAAGTGTTGTCTTAGATCTAGATGACATTGTTAGAAAAAAAAGAAACAAAATGTACCTCTATGTTTTTTTTGTTGAGGGAAATGGGCATTTATGTATGCTTCAATAATGTCCAAATATTGTAACAAAATAGAAAATACACGTGTAGGTATATGCAAAATAAACACAATGGTTTTGCGATATCTTTTTTCGTCGAGTCCTCCTTATGTATGTATCTCCTCAAGTACGTACTTTTGTTACAGCTTTACAAATCTCTTTTACTTCGTCCGTAATCTATGTACATAATAGAATAGATACATATATGTATCTAACGGGCCGGCCATGGTCTAATTTATATGATATTAAAGGTAAGAGAAGAAAAATGGACATTTATTTTGTAAAATTGTCTAAGTATGTAAAGGCAAAAGGGAGACATTGTAGGGCAATGTTATAGTCCCTACCAAATTTTGTTTTGTATACATTCTTTCACAGTTTTAATTGCATCTCTCTCTTGTCCTTGTTGGCTCTGTCCTCAATGTTTATTTGCCCTTGCCTCCTACATGCCACATGATTTTGCTTTCACAAGAACAAAGAATCCAGGTGTCCTAATGAATCAAAACATGAAATTTGATTGGTTTTAGTTTTTCTACATATATATGATATATGTATGTACAAATCATTGATAATTTCTCTAGATATATGATTAGCTAGGAAGTTCAGTTTCATCGGACTTTAATCTCTTGAAAACATTGTATCCATCCGCCATCTTTAATTGGAAGGCCTAGAGAAACTAGAACTCGAATTCGTGTACATGCTTTGCCACAAACGTATATACAATTTTCCCCTAAAAATATACATACGTGTCTACGTGTGTTTTCATTGATTTTTATCCCAATGCAAAATCACTCCATGTGTTTCAAATGGTTAGTCGTTGATTTTGTGTACAAGAATATATACATATCATCTAATCACTAATTTTATCAACGTCATAACTAATCAACCTAATTATGATCTAAGAAATTACAAATTAACCAAATTATAACAGTTTAGTCTTGTGAATTTATTATCATTTTCATTAAATTATATAGAGCTTCTAATTATTTTTTAATAAACAGTTAATTAAATCACTAGCCCTAAACGGAATGGTATTAATTTTAATTTTATCGTTTGATATTTGGTTGTCAGCATAATTTGATGTTTTGTCCTGATATACATATACATATATATATATACATGCAAATTTAAATGTTATAACATAATTTCTACTATAATATTGTCACTATTTGGTCAACGTCATAAGTAACCAAACCTATTTAATTATAATCAATAACTATTCAAGCCAATTTGATGAACAAAAAGAAAAAACTATACCACCCAATTTTCAAAAGTATAGTGATATACTGCATTAATGATATATCTCTATTAATTTATTAGCCTTCCAAACTGTCCATATAAATACTTATCCATTGTACCTCTTACCTCCATATCATTCTTCAGGCAAAAACTAATTCGACAAAAAAAAAAAAACACAATGGCAATAAAGAGATCGAGCAAAGCAACGTCGTCTCAAGCAGCATCTATTAAGCAAATGGTAAAAAGATGCTCGAGTCTAAGAAAGATGAAGAACGTGAATGGTTGCTACTATAACCAAGAAGATGATCTTCCTCAAGACGTGCCAAAAGGTCATTTTCCCGTTTACGTGGGACCGAACCGAAGTCGGTACATCGTTCCCATCTCGTGGCTAGACCACTCCGAGTTTCAAACGTTGCTCCGACTAGCCGAGGAAGAGTTTGGGTTTGACCATGATATGGGTCTAACCATTCCTTGTGATGAAGTCTTCTTCAGGTCTCTTATCTCCGAGTTTAGATAAAGCCCGATCATAGACAAATCATTATTCTTGAAGAAGAAATCTTTTTATTGGAAAGAAAATTTGAAGCGGAGATCAGTAAATCCAAAAACAAGAACAAACAAGTCATTTTTTAGGATTTTCTGATTAAGATGGAAGAACATGGCTAAAAAGCTTCGTAGGCATTAACCCGTTTGTGGCTTTTTTTCTTTGCTAAATTTATTAGTCATTTTCTCTTTTAAATATTTTGTCTTAGTTGGTGTGGGGTGGGCGACTTTTTCCCTCAAGTCAACGTAAAAGGTTGACCGATGATCTTGAGAGGATTAGCTAGTTAACTTCTACAAATTATTTGGTTATGATTAATCAAGAAATTAATATGTAATTTAACACTCAATAGTTTGGGTGGTTTGTGCTAACGATGTTTATGTGTTATCATCGAGCTAAAATCCGCATAATATATAATGTTGATTTTTTTATATATATAATCCATGGATGCTCCAACAATTCATATAACTCACGTTCTTAACCTTTGACTAAGACTAACTAATCATATTCATGTGTAAACAGCTTTCTATTTCTACGAAAAATGTAGGAAGTACAAAGACGACATGTTGTTTTATATTGATATATCACAGTTTCATTTGACAGAACGAAATAATGATAGAAATATCACTTAACATCCTTATAAAAATAGATAATACTTTTTCTTTTATTAAGAAAAAAGTTGCGAGATAAATCATAAAATACTTGAGTCATATAAAACAATTTGTTTTCTTTTCTTTGTCAACACAAAAGTTTTGCTATACATGTAATGTATTCAGTACTTTATTTGTCGGTGTGTCAATTACCGTATTTGTCTCATTTCCTTTTACATGTAGACGTAACAAGTAGTATTTCAAAAGATTTGTTTATGTATATATATCAATTATATTGAGTCAGATTTTTATGATGAATCATTATGGTCCTACCAAACCCAGTCCCTCCATACATGTGTATCTATGCATGTTTATGGTTGTTACCTAAGCTACAAAACAATTGAAAGAATCTTCTGTAATATTGATGAACTAATTTGATGTCCCATTATGTCTCTCTTAAGAAGAAAATGTGTATTTGACAAGATGGTATGGTACATAGACCACTAAACCATCATGTCCTAACAAATTAGATTGGTGTATCGTTTGCAAAACATGCCACTCACATTCTTCATTCCCTAAAACCAGTCTACTTGATGAGTCTCTCCTCTTTTTGATGAGCTAGTCTCGCACTTTGTTTTATCCATATCGTATTCACGAAACAGTTTATATATAATAACATTTAAAAATGCATTGTCTCCTCAGAAGCTAGCTTGCCCATATTATGTGTTCTTCAAACAATTGTTTATTGTTATTCTAAGACCATATTTATCGGGGCAACTATGGCCCTGTTCTAAGAGTTTTTAAATATTAAAACTGATGAAAAGTTGGGTTTGGGTTAGGAACGCGTTCTCCTGCGAGAACAGTTCGGAGCCATGTTCGTGTGTATGTGGCAGGCCGTCATTGGTCAGGAGATGTGGAAATGGAAAAAGTCTAGGCTTTTCTTTCTTTCTTTCTCTTTCCTCTTACATTATTAATATTTTTTTTCCATTAAGATCAATCTTCAAAGATGCACACTTGCATATGCCCTAAGAGGTTTTTGCATTAAATATGTTATTGTTGACATCATAGATGCTAGTGGATATATCATCGACTCTGCATTAGAATTGCTTAATAATTATATCTAGTTTCATAACATCATCATCATTTTATAATAACATATATCGCAAATTATCATGCGATTATATAGTATTTTCCTCTATATTCAGTTTGATATTAATTTATCCAAAGTTCAAATCAGTTTAAGAAAATATTATAAGTTTTCTAATTTATTCGGTTTTCGTCCGGGTTAAACCAAAATCGAATCTGGATAGGACAAAGTACAAACCGTAGGTTAGTAACATCAAATTTGGGCTTGTCCATATTTGTCTGTTCCGAATCAAGCTTACCCATATTATGTGTTCTCCAAAGAATTGTTTATTACATTTAATATGTTATTGTTGACATCATTAGATGCTAGTGGTACATCATCCACCAAATTAGAATTGCAGAATAATTATATCATATTTCATAACATTATCATCATTTTAGCAACCTATATATTCATCATATGTCTCGTAGTATAATGAGACATAAGATGAATATGTTATAAAGTATCATGATATATCACTTGTTCACATTTTGACGTTTCAAAAAAATTATTTCACTATTTTTTACGATTCAAAATATTCATCAAATTTGCACGTTTTTGAAAAGTGATTACACAATATATACAACTAACATGTATCTACTAAAACTAATTTTCAGTTATTTATAACTATTATGCAGAAATTAGTTTTAGTCAATTATATCTTTTTTTTAAAAAAAAATTCGGTTTTTAATCATTTTTGTTTGGTTTGATTTCGGCTTTACATTCGATTATAGCATCAATTGGCTTTTGGGATATGTTAAAGTCATATCCTTACCATCTTCAACATAATAATGGAGCGTATAATCGACACTTCTCTTTACTATTCTTTGAAAATATGAAAATTAACAATTGATGCCTTTCTAATCTTTTTGCCAAGTGCATAAAGGCCAACGTTTCACATAAGGCAAAGTGTTGCATTCTCATTTATGTTCCAACTTCCGGCTACACAATGTATTGCCTGCAACATCAAATCGATCTTATATATTAGATTATCATGAAAAGGAACACAAATACTTGATAATAATAGTGTAGTGCCTTTCTATATACTTGATAATAATAGTGTGGTTATATATGTTACGTCTTGTGGTTAGTATTACTCGCCTTGAAAACCAAAGGGATTAAATTGGTGACTAACCACTAAAGCTATAATGTGAGTATCGATTCCTTAATTAAGAGGTCAAGATCCATAGTCATTGCGCATCCAATCGTTGGATTGATGGCTCTCTCATTCTCGTTTGGTCGTACCGAGAAAAGTGGAGTTTCATTCTAAGTTATGTGTTAAGACAGACTATGTACATTCTTGCCATATTTTTCATATCTGCGGTACCTAATGATGAATGGAAAACAGATTACATGTAAGTTATGATGTGCATGACTACGACCTAGAATACACAACCATCTGAATAAAAACGAAGATATGATTACTAACATATATAAATTGCAAAGCTGGTTATCGAAAGTTCAGGAACAACATTTGAGACACATTATGAGAGATAACAAAGTGAAATAGGATTGAAAGAGTTTAGCGAGATGAACTGATAAATGCAAATGAAGGCTTTTGATTGTACCTTTCATAGTTTCATGTAGTGGAACAATACTTTCTTGCAATGAATACATACAACTACTACCACCATTGTTCTTTTCATGTTGCTTTGGCAGTTTCAACAGCTCTCGGAGTTGTCTCGTAGTCTTTCGATAAGAGAAGAAGAAATGGGTTCAATGTTCAGTGGAAACAGGATGAGCAAGGAAGAGATGGAGGTGGTGGTGAACAAGGCTAAAGAGATCGTCTCTGCTTACCCCGTTGTTATTTTTCGTTGAAATCTCCCATCTTTTTCATCTAGGTTTTACTCTTTTCTTTCGTGATTGTTAGGGGGCGAATTTGGCCTTTTCAGCCCAAGGCCCAAATTCAGCCCAAGGCCAAGAATAAACGCAAAGGCCCTAATTGGAATGAAGGCCTAAAGCACTCTGAAGGCCCAAATTGGGTTTGAGCCCACGGCGAATAAGGCCTACTATGGATAACCAACCGACTGCGCAAAGTCGAGGGGTAGATTCGTCAAATCATCCCGAAGGACGCCCTACACTGTTCACTATAAATACAGAGGACCAGGTCCTATCACAGAGGGAGGCCACGTAGAGACGCAGGGACGCCGGAACACAGGAGAGCGTACAAAGCTCGTCCCAGAGCTTCTCCGCTCCTCTCCGAGCTCTACGGCTCGTCCTAGAGCTCCTCCGCTCTTTCGCGAGCTCCTCGGCTCACCACAGAACGCATTGGATCTTCTACGAGCTCCTCCGCTCGTCCAGGAACTCTTACGGATCACCCACGAGCTCCTCAGCTCATCCCAGAGCCCCTCGGCTCTTCTACGAGCTCCTCTGCTCGTCCAGGAACTCTTACAGATCGCCCACGTGCTCCTCAGCTCATCCCAGAGCCTCTCGGCTCTTCTAGGAGCTCCTCCGCTTGTCCAGGAACTCTTACGGATCGCCAACGAGCTCTGCAGCTCATCCCAGAGCTCCTCGGCTCTTCTACGAGCTCCTCCGCTCATCTCAGAGCTCCTCGGACCATCAATAATATGAACTATGAACGGCTTGATCCCATCAAAGGGTACATAGGAAACCTTAATTACAAGGTTCAGCTATCAAGACAATCGGAGCATAAGGAGACGCAACTATCAGGATAACCCGAGCTCCTCAGCTCTCCTCTGAGCTCCTCAGCTCGTCCTTAAGCATCAAGCTCGTATTCATTCATCAAGCACATCTTTTTACCATAATCGACCCGTCCCATCTCAGCTTACACAAGGAAGAGACCGTCTTTTAAAGTCCAACCGACCTGCCTAAGTCTCGGGCTCGTTATAATAGAAAGATTCTTCTTACTTCTCTAGAGATCCCCATTTTCGTACTTGTGTGATTTCGTGCATCAACAGTGATTATGATGAATTTGTTGGAAAAATCGGATGAATTGGTCAAAAAGTGAGACTCGGCTTCGTCACTCGATCGAGAGACGCCCAGGGACTGGACGGCCATAGGGAGCTTACTGAGTCTTTCCCATATGGGCGTTGAGTCTGCTTCTATTTGACGCAGAGGCACCATTGGATCATCGTGTGCTTGTTTTGTTGGTGAAATTAGGTCACATGGGTGGAAGTGGAACATAGAGCATCTTATTTTGGTGATTATCATCCAATTCAGAGATGATTAATGGGTTTTACTAGACGATATAGATGTGGTCATGTAGTAGATACTGTTAGATCCAATTCTCAACTTTGGTAGTCTAGAAATCTTTAAAGAAGCTATAGTTTTTTTCGATCATCATGTGTGTGCTTATTGAAGATTGACCTGTGCCAGCTCCTATGACCGATTTTGAGGGGAAAGATGTGCCTTTTGGAATCTTGAAATGAAGTTTTATTTGTTGTTGCTTAGAGTCTTGAGTTTCATCTGTCTAGAACTTAGATTCATATCGACCTCCTTCTTTCCACTTTTTGAGATGTTCCTAATGTTACTCTTGAAGTGTAATGTCTTAGCTCTGATACATGTATTATCTATCGCAGCAAGACATACTGTGGTTATTGCCAGAGGGTGAAGCAGTTACCGACACAACTAGGAGCAACTTTTAAAGTACTTGAGCTCGATGAAATGAGTAAGAAACCAATTCCCTGTCAATACCCGTATATTAGTATTTCTCCATGTACCTGGATTATCTTGATGCTAATTTACAACTAATCTCTACTTAACAGGTGATGGAGGTGAGATCCAATCAGCTTTATCAGAGTGGACTGGACAGAGCACAGTTCCAAACGTCTTCATCAAAGGAAAACACATCGGTGGATGCGATAGTAAGAGAAAAAACTAAACAAATTCTCTACAGCTAATGGAGATTCAGGTCGCCGAAAAGAACTAAATGCATTTTCACGTTACTTGTATATTTTGCAGGAGTGATAGAGACCAACAAGCAGGGTAAGCTTGTGCCTCTACTTACTGAAGCTGGGGCTATTGCCAATAACTCTTGTCAACTTTGAAGAAACTCGAAACTGGTGTGCCGGAAACTTAAAATACAAAAAGAAGTAGAGTGGTGTGTGTTGTGTTTAGATCATGAAAACGAGGTATTGTCACATAACTCAATAAAGAAAGATCCTTCCCGTTGTTTAATACAGAACATCTAAGTGTGCTCTTCATGTTGGTGTGTCGGTTATGTAATAAAACTTGAGTAATCTGCTGTAGTTTCTTACTCTAAATTACTGAACATTGCTCGTTGCATCCCAAAATTCGGAGATTCATTCAATAAATAATGTCGATGTGGTTAATCTAGATTTATTACGGAGTATAGTGCGAAAATCGTAATTTAAGAGAACATGTGGGGTGAATGTGTAAATATTATCTAAAGCCGGTGAAAGAAGAGAAACTGAGGAAACTGAATGAATTTGACCAGTGAGTGTTCAAGCGTCGTAGAAGAAAAGACAAAGTTTTGGTCTTTTGGAAAACCTAGACAGGCCCGTGTAACGGTGTAAGATGGAGATTTGTTCTAAAGATTTATCAAATCAACAACTCCTAAGCTAAAGCAAGTAAGCGAAGCCATTGCTCTCACAAATTAGCCCAAATACTCAATTTTCACCGAAAGTCTTCGAATTTATTCTCCAGTATCAGTTTCTCTGAGAAAAAGTTGTACTTTTGCCAACTCTGAGGAAATCTTTTGTATCTGTATATCAGTCATGGGTTAATCCGATTAAACCCGTGTTGCTTGGTTAGGGTTTAAGAGAATTGCTGCCTTCACCGGTCATGGCTGCAAATCTTGTGTCCTCCTCGGCTTCTTCTTTGGTTCCATCCATTTTCTCACCGTTTCAACCTCGGAGTTCCTTTCAGGTGACAGTTTCTTATTCAATCTTTCTTATTTTCTCCTCAGCATTTAGAATTTCTTCTATGTTGCATCTTTGTTTCATGCTTCCAATGTATTACCTCGACAGATATTTCTCCCAATGTGGTTTGAGAGCTTAGTTGAGACATTGAGAATACTAAAATCAATGTGTTTGCAGTTCTACCTTAGATTTAATTGGGACATCATGCCTAGAAAAAGTCACAACTTCATCTGATCAATATGCTTATTAGGTTATGATAAAATGAAATCAAGTGTCTGTTTCATTTGTTGTTGTTGATGTAGTTATTTATTACCTGCTGTTTCTTGGTCTTGAGAAGCCACCATGTTTATGGATATTTGCTGACATTCACCTTTCTCACACTCCAGTTGCGTTCATCAAGGCATCAGCCTACTCATCTCCTTTGTTACCATTCTCGACACCGTAAAACTGATAAAAGCAAGTTCCTTTCTTTACTTGTAGTTTTTTCGCTTTCGGGTATGAGCTCTGGCTTGTGAGTAAGTCTTCTGATTGCATTTCATCTAATATGAACAGTTAGTTCTCTTCACATTTCCTTCAGAGACCGAAATCCAAGAGAAGTCTTCCGAAAGAAAGCTAATTTGGCTCTTGCAACTTCAGAAGAACAGTTCCAGTACACTGACCAAACACTCGAAAATCCTGAAACAACAAGTCCCCAACTTGGCCCCGAAGCTACACCTCGAGATGGTAGTTCAACTATCCAATACAATGGAAATGACGGAAAACCTGGTTTCATTTCGTTTTACAATCCTCGGAATAAAACAGAGGATATCATTGTCCCTCCTGAATCACAAAGTACATGGGGACGTCTGCTCTGGCTCATTGGTCCTGCAGTCTTAGTCTCCTCTTTCATTTTACCTCCAATTTACTTACGAAGAATAGTCTCAGCAGTTTTTGAAGACTCTTTGCTCACAGGTTCATCTTGCTTCTCCTTTTTGCGATTTACTTCTCACCTTCTGTTCGAAAAATGCAGAGACAAAGCCATTGAATCTTTATTCCTCTATTTGCAGACTTCCTCATCCTGTTCTTCACCGAGGCTCTCTTCTACTGTGGAGTCGCCGCATTTCTTCTGATAATAGACCGCTCAAGAAAAACATCCGGAAAAGTTCCCCAGAACCGAATCAATCCTTCTCAGTTAGGACAAAGAATCTCTTCTGTAGCAACATTAGTGCTGAGTCTCATGATTCCAATGGTGACAATGGGCTTCGTCTGGCCATGGACTGGACCTGCAGCATCAGCTACTCTTGCACCATACCTCGTTGGTATCGTTGTTCAGTTTGCATTCGAACAGTACGCAAGATACCGTAATTTTCCATCATCTCCTATCATCCCCATCATCTTTCAGGTATGTGATCACTCCTTCAATCAACACCGCTCAAAAGATATTTCACTTTAACACACTTTTGAAGGAACTTTTTTGGTTTTGTAGGTATACAGACTTCATCAGCTGAACAGAGCGGCGCAATTAGTAACAGCATTGTCGTTTACGGTTAAAGGAGCAGAGGCAACAGTTAATAATCTGGCAATCAAGAAATCACTGGGTACACTTTTGAATGTGATACAGGTTTTAGGTGTGATTTCAATCTGGTCTATATCAAGCTTCCTCATGTGGTTATCATCTCCTTCCCAAAATCAGTCTTAATGTATGAAACAGCTTTCTTATTACTATTGCAGAGAAGAGAATAACAGATCTGTCTCAAGTTTTTAACAGTTAAAAACTTCACCTTTTTATAAATTTACTTAGGGTCAAATTTACACAATTGAAAGAATAAAGACCTGCTTACAATTTGAGGGTTCTAATGAGTAATGAGAGTGAAGAATTGTCAAAAAAGCATTATCTATTTGTGGTCACTGGCTTTTCTTGCTAAAAATAGCAAAGTACATTAACTTTTGGGGAATGTATCCTTGTCTGAAAAAAAGTCCATAACGTTCTGTTACATGTTAATTTCATTTATTTTGACGGTTTGGTTGCGTAAACTTTTATTCCTAAGTCCCAACATTTTAACTTTCTCAAACATCGATCCTTTGTCTCAGAATATTGTCTCCATCAAAGTACCATAAGTAATCTCCACTTAAAACTTCTCCATCAGGCACAAATTAGTGTTTGAAGTTATACAAAAACTTTGAAATTAATTACTGTTTCAGAAACCAAAGTAACACAGATTAAAGGACGATAAAATATCCTTAGTAAAGATTTTTTGATAGAAAATTGTATGCCAAGGTAAAAAATCGACTTCAATATCACTGAATAGATATTGAAATAACGATCTTTTACACACCGAAGGGTCAAAGATGAAAAAGGCACTTTAAAGATCAATATGTGCAAAAGATGGCCGCTCTGCCTACGAAAACGACATGGCACGCGGATGGAAGATTTTTGCACCATTAAATTATATGATAAAATACACGAATATATTCAAAATATTATTTACGTGGATTCATATATATTCTCATATAGATATATGAATATACCATCTCGTATGAAAAGCTTACTATCTCGACTAAGAAATAGTGAAAAACTGTAACTACTATTAGAATAATGGAACCTCAATGAACTATAGAACACACCAAAAAGAAACAGCATAAATCAAAATATATATTCTAAAAGATTGTTAGATTAATAGAACAAGATCCAGATCTGTTCTCTATCAACAAGACCAAGTACTATCACCAACGTGTAAACAAGAAACGCATGTTTTATACAGTTAGAGAATAGCTAACGCTTAAAAAAGAAAATGAACGAAGAACATGGAAGAAAAGATCGAATCAGGAGGAGACACAAAGGAGGCTTCTAAAGTTTATGAGGATATATGCAAAAGAGGTTTGGTTTATATAGAGAGCCTTGGAAATTAGGTCAATGGTGTTGTCGGTCGACGGAAATATAAATATAAATGGAAATAGACAGAAATTGGAAATAATATAAAAAGGAAATGTTCTAAGAAAAGAAGGAAATCTGTTTGGTCAGTGGGCAGATGACATCTTGAAGGAAAGTGGGATGTTTAGGGCAGCTGCCCCGTGAATTAAACAATTCAACAACTTGTCTGAACAAGGTAACCTCGTGACTCGCAGATGTTCCCGGTTCACTTTGGTTTACAAATCTAATTGTACATTTTAGGTTTCGTTTTGGTTTTCAAGATCTGGTCGATTTGGTTTTCAAAAATCGTTTAAGAAAAATATCAAACAAAGTAAATTGTAACAATTTGATTTTTTTTTTAATACTAAATCAATATATATTTACGAAAATTATAATAAAGAAAATCCTCACAAGTATTTATTAAATATATTAATATTAGAAAAATATTAATTTATAACTAAAAACTATTCTTAAGTGCAAAAGACATCAAATAAACCAAACTAGATGATTTACCCGCACTATGTGCGGGGAGAAATAGTTATATGAAATATATAAATAATTTTTTGGAAACCGATTATATATTATCACATTTGGAATAAGATTTTAAATTAAAATATTGACCAAAGTTTTTTTTTCAAATATCATTCCTATAATTCTGAAATATATTCGAATATTTTTTTGTATTTTAATTAAGATTTTATTTTGGAAACAATTCAATATAAAAACTGAAAAGAGTATGAATAATTATTTTTTAAACGTAATAAAATTTTATTATCCTTTATTATTCTTGATAATTCTATGTAGTTAGGATTGATTTATTGCATATCCCTCATTTTATGAATCAATTTATATTGTTACGATAAGGTATTGGGTTGTAAATAAATTGTAAATAAAATGAGTAAATGACTAATTAAATTGAATAAACCGTGTAAAAGTTTTAATAAATTGATAAGTAAAAATTTGAAAAGAAATAATATTGAAAATAATGAGTAAGCGGATACATTTTTAACATAGATTAATATTAAATATTGTTCATAGTGAATGTGTAATTAATGAAATGTTACTAACTAATTTATGTAAAACTATGTTCCAAATATATTTAAGAAACAAATGGGTTCACATATACATTTAGATGTTTTGTAATTTATAACAAAAAATAGAATGTCATATATGTTAAAATTCTAAATGTTTTTTATAAAACATATAAAAAAATATAAGTACAAAACATATAATAAACATTTATATTATATATTGTTCATCATGATTTATGCTATATACTTTTTACTTGTTCCGTCAATATATATAGTTTTTATTAATTAATTTCCTTCATTAATTGCTAATCTCTTAAATATAGAGGAAAAATATGCATAAGTACCACTAATGGCATTATATGTAATTAGTCTAGTAAATATTGGACAATTATTAAGTTTGCTCAGAGTTTCTCTGGTTGCGACATGTCAGCATGACAGTCTTGTAAATCACACGTGAAGGTAAGGTTTTTTATTTAAAATGCTTCTCAATTAATATATAGGGGATGTTACAACGATTTGATAAATAAACCAAAATGTTCATTGGTTCGTCAAATAAATCAAATTCTACTATGTTAAATTAAACGGAATAAACAATTTACTTAAATATATATTAGAATTAAATATTTTTATAAAAATATGACGACTTTTAACCGATAGACGGGACGGTAGATATCAAATATACCAAAAGTTGCAACGGTTCATCAAATATACCACATATTGCAATGGTTCATCAAATATACTTAAGATTACAATGATTCGTAAAACAAAACCAAAATTGCAATGATTCGTCAAATAAATCAAATGTTGCAACAGTTCAATTAAACGGTTACAATCTCATTTAAAAACATTTTAGTAATTAAAAATTTTAAAATTACAAATAATAATTTATGAAAAGTTATACCGACAATAGATGATTAAATGTTGTAATGATTTATAAAATAAAATTAAAATTGCAATTGTTCGTGAAATAAATTAAATATTGTAATGGTTCAACTAAACGGTTGCAACCATTTTACGAAAAGTTACGATAAAAAGATGCAACCGTAAAAAATATTTATTCGGATTACAACTTTCTCAAAAAAAACATAACGTAAAATAAATATTTTAGTTTAAAAGAAAAATAAACGAAATGTTGCCATATACCAAAACTTGCAACGGTTCGTCAAGTTCGTCAAATAAACTAAAGATTACAACGGTTCGTATAACAAAACCAAAAGTTGCAATAATTGGTCAAATAAACCAAATGTTTCAACGGTTCAATTAAGAGATTACAATCTCATTTAAATATATTTTGGTAATTAGAAATTAAAAATATTAATTTACGAAAAGTTATACCTAGAGAAATGACGGTAGATAATTAGATGTTAAAACAATTTATAAAATAAACTAAAGGTTGCAATTGTTTGGGATATAAACTAAATATATAAATTAAAGGTTGTAATTGTTTGTAAAATAAACTAAATATTGCAGTAATTCGAATAAGAGGTTGTAACTGTTTATAAAGAGTTACAATAAAAAGACGCAACCACAGAAGACATTCGCATTGCAATTTTCTAAAAAACATAACCGTAGAATATATATTTTATGTTAAAATTTTTTTAACAAAAAGTTGCGATTAAAAGACACAACCGTTCAAATGTGCAAAAGACATTTATCGAGATTGCTATTATATATAGATTGGGTTTTCTTCAAAGTTGTTAACATTATTTAACATAAAACTTAAATAAGTGTTAAATTTATATAACAGTTGAAAACAAGTTGAACTTATACACCACAAGACTCACAGACCAAATGACGGGATGCTAAGCTCGATTAGTTTTCGACGTATTGTAAATTTAACACTTAAGTTTTGATAACATTTTGTTAATTAAAAAAGTTTAGTTAAAAATAAAAACATTATTTGTAAAAAAACCTTAAGTGTTAAATTTACAATACGTCGGGAAACAAATTAAACTTATACACCACAAAACTTACGGACTAAAGGACGGGATGCTAAGTTCGGTTAGTTTCCGACGTATTGTAATTCTAACACTTTCAATTTTGAAAACACTTTTTTAATTAAAAAATTTAGTTAAAAATAAAACATTTTACTTAAAACATTATTTGTAAAAAAAAACTTAAGTGTTAAATTTATATAACAGTTGAAAACAAGTTGAACTTATACACCACAAGACTTACGGACCAAAGGACGGGATGCTAAGTTCGGTGAGTTTCCGACGTATTGTAAATTTAACACTTAAGTTTTGAAAATATTTTGTTAATTAAAAAAATCAGTTAAAAATAAAAAATTTTTACTTAAAATATTATTTGTAGAAAAACATTAAGTGTAAATTTACTATACGACGGAAAACAAGTTGAACTTATACACCACAAGACTTACGGACCAAAAGACGGGATGCTAAGCTCGGTTAGTTTCCGACGTATTGTGAATTTAACACTTAAGTTTTGAAAACATTTTGTTTTTTTTTTTTACAACAAACAATAATTTATTCAAATAAAAGATTCTTTACAAATCAAACGTTTTAGCCACATCGGCTTGTGAACAGAGCTTGAATAAAACTCTCCAGTGAAAGAATTGAGACATGCTAAATTATGAGCTATACAATTTCCTGAACGGTAAAAGTAAAAGTAAAAATTACAGAGGAAAATTTAGTTGTCCAATAATCAATGTCTTGAAGTAGATTAACCAAGTCACAGTGGTGGGAGTGCCCATTGATCATGTTGAGAAGAATCTCGCAGTCACCTTCAAATTGAACGCACTTAAACCCCCTTATCCAAGTTTGTTGCATCGCCATCAATAGCGCTTTCGCTTCAGCCTCCAAAGGGGTTGATGAATTCGGAAGTTTAGAAGCGCCCCAAGCTTTTGGATCACCATGAGAATCTCGTATAATCCAGCCTCCGGTACCATGTGAAAATCTTGCGTCAAAACCTGCATCAAAATTGCATTTGACCATCAACGGGTGTGGCCTTGTCCAAGTAGGCGCCATAGGATTCTGGCTTTTTGTGTTTTTATTCGGTAGTTGCTTCTCTCCCAAGTTATTAATCCATTCTTGAATCTCTGTCTGGACTTGTTGAACGATACGTGTCGGACTTTCAGCATATTTGTTGAAGACTAGTTTATTCCGTGCCTTCCATATTTTCCAAAGGAGCCAGAAAGAGAACAATTTTTGATTGGTTGTGAGGGTTTGATTATGATAAAGATCAATGATATAATTAAAGTTCTCTTCCAAATCAGAGGAAAAATGAAGCGCCTGTAATATATTTGATAGATGCCAGGCCATTTTTGCGAAAGAACAACTGAAGAGTACATGGTTTATAGTTTCTTCCTCATCTTGGCAGCGAAGACAGGTAGATCCAATCTGCATTCTGCGAGTAACCAGTCGTGAACAAGTTGGTAGAGCACGTGATATTGATCTCCAAAGCATGTGAAAACATTTTGTTAATTAAAAAATTTAGTTAAAAATAAAAACATTTTACTTAAAATATTATTTGTAAAAAAACCTTAAGTGTTAAATTTACAATAAGGGCATGTTCGTTTGATCATCTGGCATTTCTATCCGGATGGTCCATTTAAATGTTCCATCCAAATGCTCCATCTGAATCTTGTTCGTTTCAATTTTTGGATATTCATTTGGATGGAGCATCTAAATGAACTTTTGTTTGTTTACTTAATTTTTATAAATCTTCATTTGCATCTAGATGACTTTAACAAGAAAATGACTAAAATACCCATACTTTTAATCTAATTGTATTTTAATTTTAATCTTAAATCTATTAATTTAATTATTGCTCTAAAATATATTTACAAATAAATAATTTTAAACTATGATTTTAACATATAAAAATTAATTTTATGGTTTTGGCGGGAAACTATGATTTTACGGTTTTGACGGGAAAATATGATTTGCCGGAAAATATGCTTTTACGGTTTTGGCGGAAAATTTTGATTTAGCGAGAAAATATGAATTTATAGGAAAATTAAGTTTTGTACTTTTGGCGGGAAAATATGATTTCACGGTTTTGGTGGAAAACACAATTCTTCAATTTTTTCGGTTTTGGCGTGAAAACAGAATTCCGTGTTTTGGCGGGAAAATATGATTTCATGGTTTTGGTGGAAAACACAATTCTTCAGTTTTTTCGGTTTTGGCGGGAAAACTATGATTTTGCGGTTTTGGCGGAAAAACATGATTTTGCGGTTTTGGCGGGAAAATATGATTTTATTGTTTTGGCGGGAAAACATGATTTGGCGAAAAATATGATTTTGCGGTTTTGACGAATTCCACAATTTTCTATCAAAAATCATGATTTCACTTTTTTGGCGGGAAAAAACACAATTCCGCAATTTTATGGTTTTGACGGAAAATGAAATCTTTGATTTCACGATTTTTAGAGATTTTTTTTGGTGTAAATATGTGATTTTTAGAATATAAAATGAGAAATCTATAGAAATAAACATTATTTGATATATGATTGTAAATGAAGGTATATTTGTCATTTGTTATTTTTGGCTGAATCATCTCCATCCAAATGCTCCAATCATGTTCATCCAGATGAGTTTGACAAATTTGCCTAAAATTACAAACTCATTCAGATGATCCATCCAACTGATTCATCCAAATGCTCTGTTAAATTGTCAAAAACGAACATCATTCTTCATCCAGATGATCCATCTGAGTGGAGAAACGAACACGGCCTAAGTCGGAAAACAAGTTGAATTTATACACCACAAGACTTACGGACCAAAGGATGGGATGCTAACCTCGGTTAGTTTCCGACGTATTGTAAATTTAACACATAAGTCTTGAAAACATTTTGTTAATTAAAAAATGTAGTTAAATTAAAAATCTTAATTGAAAACTTTTAAATTTAGTTTTAAATCCAAAAAAAATTTAGAAAAATTAAAAAACAGATTTTGGGGACAAAAGCAATAATTAAAAACCTAAAGTAAAAAAGAAGGAAATTAAGATATGTACCAGTTGCTCGTGATATTCGTTGAAACAGAGAGATGAATCTATCATCCTCTGGCGACGTTTGTCCCAGCCATGGAAACACCAACGCTGCTATTGGCTCGTCGCTTTTCACTGCCTCTCTCTTCATTAACCTCTTCCCGCTCTCGCATCCTTCGCCGCCGTCATGGTGCTCTCCTTCGCCGATGTTGACAGAATCCATCGGTGTGAAATTAGGGTAAACAGGATCTGAAATCGATATGGATTTGAACAGAGGATGGAGATCAATCATGAAACGAGATTTCTTTCCGCAAAGATCAATCTTACGGACGATAGTTGTTTGTTGCAGAGATCATCGTCGTGGAGCCACCTCTATAAGAGATTTACAGAGCTTTGTTAAAGAAGAAAACTGCGTAATATTATGCAGACGAGAGAATGAAAGATGGAAGAAATCTTTTGTTTTTGGTGTTGAAGAAGAAGAAGAGAGAAAGAGAGAATTTTGATTTCTTAAGGAAGAAGAGAGAATGAGTGATGTTGGACATTAGGGTTCAAGTATGTATTTATAAGCAAAGGTTCTTCACATTAGAAAAAAAAAAGAAATTTCGATTGTTTCCATTTTTTTTGGCACTTTAATACGTGTATTATTAAATTTGGAATAAAAATATCTGGTTTAATTTCAATTGATTTTTAAAATCGTCGTGTTTTAAAACTTGGTATAATCATACACCCGAGTTAACGACTGTTAACTTTTCTAACGGCATCCCTAACTACGGTTAATACTTAACTCCACATGGTTAATTAGACAAAACCACGGACACTGTTACGCTTTCGCATTCTTCCCCAAATCGATTTGGGATCAGAAACCCTAACTCTCTCTATCTCTTTGAATTTCGAATCGATTTGTCGGAAAACAAGATAATCGATGTGTTAAGTCGCTTGATTGCTTGCGGTTTGGTTAGAATTTGAGTTCAAGGAGTAAGTTTGGTCGCATCGTGATGAGGTATGTAATCGATTTAAGATTTTTAGGGTTCTAGAAATTCTGGGTTTGGGGATTTTTAGGGTCCTAGAAATTCTTGGATCAGTTTTCAACAAATCCTCATGGGCTTCTGGATCATATGATCTCAAAGCATCCATGTTGAATGAGTTTCTAGAACCCTAAAAATCACCAGATACCCCCAAATCCAGAATTTATAGAACCCTAAAAATCTTCTACCAGGATTTTCATTTGTCCATGCCTTTGTCACTGTCGTTGCTTTACCAAAATTGCAAATAGGACCCCATCGACGGCTAATTGAATTTGCATCAGACCCAGAACTTTGGCTCATCATTTTTGTAAAGATGAAGAGAAGATAGAGAGAAATTAGGGTTCTAAGCTCCCAAATCGATTTGGGGAAATTGTATAAGGGCAACAATGTCTTTATTAGGGTCTAATTAACCACGTGGGGTTAAGTATTAACCGTAGTTAGGGATGTCGTTAGAAAAGTTAACAGTCGTTAACTCGGATGTATGATTACACCAAGTTTTAAAACACGACGATTTTAAAAGGCAATTGAAATTATACCAGACATTTTTGCTCCAAATTTAATAACACGCGTATTAAACGATAAAAAAAATAGATGGCGGTTTTTTCGGATTTTTTCCCACGAGTGTTGTAATTTCCTTTTTTTCGACGAGGTTAATAAGTTTGTTTCCATTATTTATGACAATTTGTATGACACAACAAATTTATAAGGCCCATTGAGCATGATTTCTCGCAAGTCGCAAGTCTACTATTGGGCTTAAGCATTAATTAGGCCCAGGCCTAAATTCAGGCTAGAAAGTAGGTCTGGGCAAATAAACCTAACCGAATGTACCGAACCGAAACCGAAGTAAAAAAAACCAAACCGAAAATTTGAAAATAACCGAATGGATACTAAATTCTATAACCGAAATAACCGTAACCGAATCGGTACCGAATCAAAATATTTCGGGTAACCGAAATACCCGAAATACAATTATATTTTCAAAATAATTAGTTATTTATAAACCAAATAATAAAAATACTTAAAAAATATAAAAAAAATAGTAAAAATACTTGAAATAAACCGAAATATATCCAAAAATATCCAAAAATACTCAAAAATAACAGAAATATCCGAAAATATCCTAAACAAAATAACCGAATGGATACTAAATTTTAAAACCGAAAGAACCGGAACCGAACCGAAACCGAACCAAAATTTCAAAATATCCGAAAGGATACTAAATTTTGAAACCGAAAGAACCGAAACCGAATGGACCCAACCGATAACCGAACGGTTAACCGAAAGCCCTGGCCTACTAGAAAGATTCAAGTTTTGTCTCCTTCAAAGAAAGGACTTCAAGTTTTGAGAAATTAATAATAGTAATTGCTCCGAACGACGACGTTTAGAGGTGTTGGTATTAAAAAACCTTTGATTAAACCGCTTGCCTGAAATCTCCTCTCCAATCTCTTCCAATCTCTCCTCTCCTCTCTATCTATCCGCTTAGAGGTGTCAAGCGGGCCGATAGCCCGCGGACTTTGTCCAATTAGCCCACAGCGGGGCGGGCTTGGACATCATTTTTCATGCCCATAAAATAGCGGGCCTCGCGGACAAGCCCATGCGGATTGCGGATTTTTGCGGGTTTTGTCCGCGGATTTGCGGACCGGCCCGCAGACTACAAATATTTAATAAAAATAAATAATTAATATAAATAAATAAATATTTTTACATAATTCTGAAAATATATATGTGAAATATATGAACATATAACGAAATTTAATGTATAAAATTATAAGATTTACAAAAAAATTAATTCTAAGAGTTTTTTTTTTATTGAAAAATTGTTAATTTCAAATTTTAAAAATTGATTTTATTTTTTAATTATTTTTAAAATATTTAAAACTAAGCCCGCGGGCCGGCCCGCTAATCCGTTGGGCTTAGCGGGGAGGGCCTGGACATATTATTTTTGCCCGCGGTCCTAGCGGGCCGGCCTGCCGCGATCTCATAAATTTAAATGCCAATCGTGGGCCGGCCCAGATGGATGCGGGCCGGCCCGTTTGACACCTCTAATCCGCTTCCCCCTTTCTTCTTACCTCTAAAATTCCAATCTTTCTCATTGTTTTTTTTAGGAAAAATCATTGCCAGCTACACGAACTATACGCCAACACATCACCACACATGCAGACTATTTTAATGTTTCGCTAACTACACGAACTATTGGTATTACATACGGACATCCCCGAACTATCATCGGTTATGTGTGCTACACCATAACCATCATTTCCAAATAATATAAATGTCTTGTTAACTACACGAAGTATTTCTTTTTTTTGTCAACTACACGAAGTATTTTCCATCAATTTTTTTTTAAAACTAATAAGTTAAATAAAACCATATAATATATCAATGTAAATTATATATGTACATTATAACTATTCTAACTTTAAAATTTTAATGTAATAAAGACTAAACTAGTTCCATAAAAAATATATGTATTCATTAAAAATTTGTTAATTAACTTAAACCTATAATGAACATGCATAATTTAATTAAGTGACACTTTTAAAAATTTAGTTAAATTAATTTCATATAATACATATGTGTGCATTAAAAATTAGTTAATTAATTTAACTTAAAATTATAAGGGATACTGCATATGTAGAATTTAAACTTTAAAAGTTATAATGCATATATATAATTAACAATAGTGTATTATTTACTTTTAGTTATTTTTTCATTTTGTAATTTTGTTTTAAAAAAATGATGGAAATATTTCCTGTAGTTAATAATACATTTATATTATCTGGAAATGATGGTTATGGTATATATAATTTACATTGATATATTATATAGTTTTATTTAACCTATAGTGATGTATAATTTAACTAAGTGACTATTTTAAATTTTTAACAATTTAATATAATAAATATTAAATTAGTTAAATTAATTTAACTTAAAAGTATAATGCATTAAAAGTTATAATATATATATATATATATATATATATAATTTATAATAGTGTAATATTTACTTTTTAGTTATTTTTTATTTTTAATTACTTTTTTTAAAAAAAAAATTTGATGGAAAATACTTCGTGTAGTTGACAAAAAAAAGAAATACTTCGTGTAGTTAACAAGATATTTATATTATTTGGAAATGATGGTTATGGTGTTGCACACATAACCGATGATAGTTCGGAGATGTCCGTATGTAATACCAATAGTTCGTGTAGTTAGCGAGACATTAAAATAGTCTGTATGTGTGGTGATGTATTGGCGTATAATTCGTGTAGGTGACAATGATTTTTCCTTTTTTTTATATTCCAAGCTTCAAGTTTTTCGTTCGAGGAAATAAGAGAGAGAGGACTTTCTCTCTCTTCTCTCTCTTAATTAATCCTTTAGAGAGAGAAAGTTTCCGGCGAATAATTTTGCACCGGCAACGGCCAGTTTCTTCATTGGCGTTGGCTGACACATGCCCAGCACAGTCGGTTACCTCAACGACGGTGGCTGGTTTTCTCGTCTGGCATCGGTGGATTTATTTTCGCCGTTGGCTAGCTCTTTTCCGGCAGTTTTTGGCTACTACAGCAAAGCTGGCTGGCTTATGTCCGGAATTGTCTGGCTTCCATAGTAGAGATGTCCGGCTTCCCGTCCAGCATCGTCGCGTCTCCATGGCGGCGTATGGCTGGCTTTCGGTTTATCCCTCCACCGACGTAGATCGGTCGCTTTCCTTTGTGTGTCTGTTTTTTTAGTTTGCTTTCAATAATCTCATATGGGCTGTGTTGGTAATTACAGTGTAAGCAATTTCGCTAACTACTGTTCTTTTCCTACCAGTTTTCCATTGAGTTTTAATTTGCAGAAATCAATTCAGGGATCTGAGAATTAGGTTGAAGATAAGAAGTAGAATCCGTCGCTTATTAATCATTGCCAATTCGCTGTTGTATCTTTATTGGAGCCTCTTTGTTTAATACCGGTGAGAAACCCATAAGAATCCATGTTCGATAGTCTTATCGACGGTGATTCCTTCATCGGAATCGAAGCTCCAGCGGCGAAGGTTGAAGTCGGTTTGCTTTCGACTGCTCATCTGACACGTGTTTATGTCTATCTTCAGTTGACTACACGTATTACGGGATAGAGTCAAAATTCAGTTTCTTCTTCTGTAAACGACAGTAGATTCTCTGATGGGCCTCTTGTGGCTTGAGACTTTCTGTAATCTTTTACTGTTGTGGGGCTTTTTAGCCCATGTATAACTGCCTTTGTTTAATAATATTTCCCTCTTGCGAAAAAAAAAAAGCTTCAAGTTTTTCACTAGGGTTCTTGCCCTTTTGCTTCTTTGACAAATTCTGTTCCTTTCTTTCGTATTCTCACGGACGAACAAACCCCAAGAACGAGAGCTCATGATTGAGGTCGGTTCTTCTGCTCAATTTCTACGCAACTGTATTCTAATTTGCAATCTATTTTATGGATTTGGGGTTTTTTTGTTACGGGAACAAAACCCAGGACTTTCCAGGTTTCTTATGGTTGCGCTTTAGATTTTATAGTTTAGTGTAATTTCTTCTGATTTTGGGAATTGGTTGTTGGAGAAGAGTGTTTTTTTTTTCTTATAGCTGAGAGGATTGAAAAATTGAAAATTTATGAATTTGAGCTCGCTAACGAGGTTCTCTTAGTTTGGATTTTGCTCAGCGATTTGTCTATGTAATTGCATTTTGATGTCCTATGGTCGCTACTTGTAATTTTAATCATTTTGGGAGGCTGCAATCATCTAATTTCAATCCTTTCTTCGCCCTCAAATTCAATTCTCGCCGTTTATAGTCCCGCCGTTATTGAGTAGCTAATGTTGTTTTTATGTAATTGATGGACAGATTGTGGCCTTTGAGTAAATGATTCACTGCTCAGCTAGAGACAATTGTGTTGGTAACCCATAAATTGCAGGTATCTTAGACATCGATCTTAAAACTCCTAAACTCTGCGTGTTTTTGTGTTGCTGTAATGGTCATGTCTGAAAATGGTTGATTGAAATCGAAGGGTTTCACTTAAGCTTTGATTAATAGTGTGCTAAGTACTGAAAGTGACGATTTTTTCAATATAATCTTGAATTAGACGTTATTGATATTGATGTTCCCATTGAATCTTGATTTGTGGTAACAAGAATCACCAGGTTCTTGATGTTGATGTTCCCTTTGAATTTTTCAGGAGCAAAAACTCTGATTTTGGAGCATCGTTTGTGTTCTCTTCCCATATTGTTAAACAATTTCGTTTGGTTGGAAACAGATTCAAGAAACTTGCTTCTGGTGGTTAAAGTCTCTCTGCTCAACCTAAGAGATGAAAATGTATGTCCTATCTCATAAATCCATCTTCCATTGTTTTTTTGTTCGATTCCTTCTCTGTTTTTGTTGTCAAAAATTTGGTGTTGGGTATTTGCAGAGTGAAGGCAAATGCAGGAGCACTTACCAATTTCGAAGTGCTTGACTTCTTAAACTCAAGAGGTGCATCAAAAGATACTACAAGAGTTATTGCTCCAATTGCTAGATCAGAATACAAGGTTCTTTTGCCTGCAATATTTCTCTTCTGATTTGGTCTTAGAGTGTTTTTGCTAATTGGAATGATCTTTATAGGTTTATGATTATTTGGTGGAGACTGCTGCTTCCACTCAAACACGAGAGAGCGTTACCAAATTCGCAGACAAGTGCAAAGATTTCAAAGTCGCCAAAGCTGAGATTCTCAATATCATCAATCTCCGGCCTTCCTCTATTGTCGAACTGTTACCGGTTTGTGTTTTTTTTTGTTGTTTCTATCTTATAACACTACCAAATGTCATCAACATTTCTATCATTGCATTTAATTTCTCTTCTTGTTTACAACATTTGTTGATTGTGACTCTCTTGTAGATCATAGAGACACCGGATGATCGAGAAATCGACACAGATGGGATATTAGAGCTTGTGAAGGATTTGCTACCGCTTCTGCCAACAACTGAAACTCATAAAGATAATGACAAAGAAGAAACTGACAACGTTGAACAGTCGTGACTTGCAAATGAAGTTTTGAGTTTGTTATCTTTTAACTATAAGAATTTTTTTATTTTTTATTTTGTAACATCGACTTAACGTTTATATATCAACTATATGGAGTTGCAAGATCCATACTTTTTCTTTCCAAATAAACTGAAATCAAAATTGAATGGGAACCGGTTTTAGGTTATCCAAACCCAACAAACCGAATTTTAACCAACTATAGAAAGAAACTGTAATCACATTGCACAGTTATAACATTAATTAAGATCAATTCTACACTTTTTTTTTTCTTTTCAAAACTAAATCGAATTACATAAATGCAAACGCCAACAGAAAACAATCTAAGCGTTTGGCATAGTTATAAACTTATAATATATCTATTGGCACATTTATTTGGGCTTTGAAGCCCACAAAGCTAAAGAAGGCCGTATAAGCAATAACATAATGTTTTTTATAACATAAACATGCCCAACTTAAGTTTCTTTATGGCCTAGGTTTTACTTTTGCCATAACGACGCCGTTTTACTTGATTCCTTCGCCGTCACCGTGTGGAGCAAATCGTGGTCTCCATCTCCGCCTGAATCATACATACCTCGAAGGAGTTCTTCTAATCCGTTCCGTGAAAGAAGATTAGATGATTAATGAGTATTACAAACAAGCCCAATTAGTTCGCTAAACACCTAATCATCAAATTTTGTTGGTTAAATATGAAAAACTCATAAAAGTTATGGTTAAAGCATTTCATCAAATATCTTTCGCACGAGAAACGCTTAATATCTAGATTTGAGTGATCAAGTCAAAACTACCATTAAGATCAATCTAAACGAAAGAATTAACAATACCAACCTAAATCATCATCATTATCATCATCATCTAACTATTAAATCATCCTAGTCTAGCATTACTCATGATCCAACAATATACTACTCATCAAACATGGTAAAAGATAAAAGAAAAATGTGTAAACATCATGATAAAAGATAACTTTGAAGAATCATTCACTAAGTAGCATATTAAGGTACACCATCACCAAATTAGAATTGCATAATAATTATATCATATTTCATAACATTATCATCATTTTATTTATAAACACATATATTCATCATATGTCTCACAGTATAATGGGACACATTGTTTTTTACCAAATCAAACATGAACCGCAATAACATAATGATTTTTATAACATAAACAGGCCCAACTTAAGTTTCTTTATGGCCTAGGTTTTACTTTTGCCATAACGACGCCGTTTTACTTGATTCCTTCGCCGTCACCGTGTGGAGCAAATCGTGGTCTCCATCTCCGCCTGAATCATACATACCTCGAAGGAGTTCTTCTAATCCGTTCCGTGAAAGAAGATTAGATGATTAATGAGTATTACAAACAAGCCCAATTAGTTCGCTAAACACCTAATCATCAAATTTTGTTGGTTAAATATGAAAAACTCATAAAAGTTATGGTTAAAGCATTTCATCAAATATCTTTCGCACGAGAAACGCTTAATATCTAGATTTGAGTGATCAAGTCAAAACTACCATTAGATCAATCTAAACGAAAGAATTAACAATACCAACCTAAATCATCATCATTATCATCATCATCTAACTATTAAATCATCCTAGTCTAGCATTACTCATGATCCAACAATATACTACTCATCAAACATGGTAAAAGATAAAAGAAAAATGTGTAAACATCAAGATAAAAGATAACTTTGAAGAATCATTCACTAAGTAGCATATTAAGGTACACCATCACCAAATTAGAATTGCATAATAATTATATCATATTTCATAACATTATCATCATTTTATTTATAAACACATATATTCATCATATGTCTCACAGTATAATGGGACACATTGTTTTTTACCAAATCAAACATGAACCGAAATATCTCGTTGAATATTCAAAAAAAAAAAACTCATTTTACCAAATCAAATCAAATTAGAACACTTACTTATAAGGTGTGCTTAAATAAATATACTTCCTAGAACACATTGGGAAGTTATAATATAACTGTCTGCAACTCTTCGATCGATCAAGCATCTATTTTCTTTTGTTCTGTTTCATTAGAGGCTTCAACTGCATTCTTTACACACAGGGCATCGATTCTTCACGACCTCAATGCAATTTTTGTGAAAAAATGAGAACACCGATACTGTTTTATGCATTCATCAAAACCGTCCAATAACTCTTGTAAGGAAATAGTGCACGTCTTTTTCTTCTCCTTTAGATCAATAACTTCTTGTGGTAGGATGTACACTCTTTGGTGTGTAACATCGACTTCAGCATTAAGGTCAGTGAATTGGCCGTCAATCATCACATTTTCTGCCTGGTAAAAGATTGAGTGAAGAACCCGTGCCTGAACCCATTTGGAAGAGATGAGCTTCCTCAAATCTACATGGCTTAGATGAACGCCCGAGTACTCCACCAGCTTTTCAGAAATGAGTCTTTGGTAGTGGATGATCTCCTCTTCGTTGGCTTTCTGATAACTGGTTTTCCTATATGTTCTCAGCTTGCAATGGAGCCCGTTGGCTTTATCATTGCCCTTAACTTGGAGGTTGTTGACATTCACATTAGTCAACTCCATCGGGCCTCACCCAGATTTCCTAAGGAATTCTTGGTGAAGTTTGCCTTGCATCTCGATCATATTCGATGCACATGCACCTTTTAATATCCCCCGATGCACATGCACTTGATTATTTCACCGCAAGATCTTCTGATTGTTTCACTATTTTTTACGATTCATAATATTCATCAAGCTTTCATTTTTGAAAAGTGATGATTACACAATATATACAACTAACATATATGTATCTATTAAAACTAACTTTTCAGTAATTTATAACTATTATGCAGAAAATTTATCGAGTTTAATTTTTTCCGTTAACTATTTAGTTATTCTGGTATCGCGTTATTCATAATATTCATCTAGATTTAGCTTGACAATAATTTATTTTTATTTCAAGTTCCAATTAGCATCTGGCTTAATTTATTTTAGTTGGGCTTTTTGTGATTCTTAACATGGGCTTTTTTCTGGCTTTAAACAAATACTACAGGCTTAGATACTTTTAGCCCATATCATCTAAGTAGAGATCCACTAAGGCCCATTAGGGTTAGAACAACATCAGATTGCAGAATAAAAGGGTTCATTTTCCTCACTCTCAAGTTGGATCTCAAAACCCTAATTTCTAATCATCGCCGTCGAGAGCTTCCATGGGTCGTGTCATCAGAGCTCAACGTAAGGGTGCGGGTTCCGTCTTCAAATCCCACACTCACCACCGCAAAGGTCCGGCTAAGTTCCGTAGCCTCGATTTCGGCGAGCGAAATGGTTACCTCAAGGGCGTCGTGACGGAGATCATCCACGATCCTGGTCGTGGTGCTCCTCTTGCTCGCGTCACTTTCCGTCATCCTTTCCGTTTCAAGAAACAGAAGGAGCTCTTCGTCGCCGCTGAAGGTATGTACACCGGCCAGTTCTTGTACTGCGGTAAGAAAGCTACTCTCGTCGTCGGAAATGTTCTTCCTCTTAGATCTATCCCTGAAGGAGCTGTTGTGTGTAACGTTGAGCACCATGTTGGTGATCGTGGTGTTCTCGCTAGAGCTTCTGGTGATTACGCCATTGTTATTGCTCACAACCCTGACAACGACACTACTAGGTTTGTTTCTGTTATCCAAAATTCTTCAGAGGCTTATAACATTTTCAGATCTGTTGATTGTTTAGTTTAGATTATGGTGATCTGAATCGGATTATTTCGTTAATTAGAAATGCTTATGTATCATTGATTGTTTAGTGTAGATTATGATGATGCTTAATGGAATCGTTTCGTTAATTAGAAATGTGTGTGTGATAGTTCTTGAAGTCTTGAAATCATTTTTGATTGATGAGTTGATTATATGTTTGTGTAGGATTAAGTTGCCATCGGGTTCGAAGAAGATTGTCCCGAGTGGATGCAGGGCTATGATTGGGCAAGTTGCTGGAGGTGGAAGAACTGAGAAGCCGATGCTCAAGGCAGGAAACGCGTACCACAAGTACCGTGTGAAGAGAAACTCATGGCCTAAGGTTCGTGGTGTGGCTATGAATCCAGTGGAGCATCCTCATGGAGGAGGTAACCATCAGCACATCGGTCACGCCAGTACGGTTAGGCGTGATGCACCTCCTGGACAGAAGGTTGGGCTTATTGCTGCAAGGAGGACTGGTCGTCTCAGAGGTCAAGCTGCTGCTTCAGCTGCCAAGGCAGACTAGAGTTAAACATAATAAACTTTGTTTCTCATGTTTTCATTTCAAGTTTTGTTGTCTGTGTTTGCTTTTGAACCTTGTTCTGAAATCCTGAAAGATTTTTATGATAAACCTTTCTCTCTTCTCTCTCAAAAAGCTTATTTTCATTACACACAGTTTTTCGTTTTGTGAATCTTGTTTATATGAAAACAAGCGATCCTAGTATATAAGCGTAACGAGTTGTTTTCTAATACAAAATTTGAGAATCTACAACATGAAAATATCGATGAACACAAAAGTAGGAAGATAGATGAAAGCACAGAGTGTGTTGGATGAATTCCATTATTTGCCTCTCTCACTTCTCAGCTCTGACCTATGTATACTCTTTCTGACCTAATTTCTCCATCATCATTCATGTTTCTTTCCCTTGCTCACCAATCTCTGTTCAATGCTCTGTCATTCTTTTATCCAGTCGGCTCGTTAATCTTTCGTTTTCTCTTTATCTTCTAATAAAGCTTCTTGGTCTTTGTAATCGCTATCTATAGCAACTGGTTAAACCAAATTTGTTTTGCTCCCGGACCATTTTCTGATCTTTGGAACAAAATTTCATTTGCTCATATTCTAGAAGCAAAATAGGTCTTGTTAAAGTCAGAATGTGATAACTTGCAGAAGAATCCATATATCCAAAAACGTTGGCCATGTTATTGAAACTGCCTAAAACGTACTGAACTAATGATATCATTATATATATTAAAAATGCTTTGTATCAAGTAGTCTTTATATTTCATCATATTGTAGAAATTAAGAAGGTTAAGTTACCCATGCATCAAAGCCACAACCACCGGTTTGTTCGTTCGTCTACAGATCCCTAAACCAAGATTTCATATTTGCTCATATCATAGATGCACATTCGGGTTCTGTTATGCCTGATTGCAATCACTTGTAGAAGAACAAAAATCCAAAAGCAAAGGGAAAGAACTTCACAGAAACCTTTAAAATATACATCCTCTGTTTCTTGTGTTCTGTATTGAGTCTTAAACTTTCAATATCCGACTGTGATTACTTGCAGAAGAATTAAGCAAACATAAAGAACATTTTTCTGTGTTCTTCTTGTGTTCTGTGATTTCTTGAAAATCAATGACAAGTGAAAACCATATTGAAAAATAAGTGTAACTTTTTTCTGGTTATGAAAGTAATTAGTGAACCGAATTAAACCCGGAATTAAGTTTTGTGTTTAAAACCTTAAGTAGTTATTAAATAGGGATTAGGTCACCAATACTCACCCAGCAAAATGGTAGTGACTCAGCATGATGATGCAGTCTCACCAGGGTTCGAATAACGATATTGGTACCCCGAAAGAAGGAAAAGTGTTTCCTCCTTGCTTCCATCGGTTCTCGGTGGAAGACGGATGATAGAGGAGTTTAGACGTAAACTCCGTCATGGGATCTTCCCGGAAGTGCCTTTGGTGATAGCCAAATTGAGGTTATCTTAATTACCTCTTTTTAAATTTTTTAATTCTTAATTCAACTTTTGATACTACTATTACTACAAAACAGGAACAGAGCATCACTGCAAAACCTGAAATATAATCTTTTTATAAAATGCAACTTCACATTATCACAAATGACGAGTTAATCTTAACAGCTTCTTAGCCACTCTTTCTTCATCTTTGTTATCAAACCAACACGCTAAGTTACATTATAATAAAGTCTGAAAATCTGAATTCTTCATCAAAAGTACATATACTAAATCATACTCATTATAGAAGCATACCTGCAAGTAACAAAGCTCAATGGAAGGCGACTTTAAGGGTGTAAGCAAACCCGCGACTGATTCATTCAACCTTCCTATTCTCACCTCCTTCCTTTCTTTCCAATGCAATTTCTACGTGACAAATCTCTTTCTTCCCATCATACTTTTACTAAACCGACTCTGTCACTGCCAAAAGTTCACCTGATAATTGGCAATGAACCGGAGTAAACCCGGAGTTTCTCTTTCCAGGCAGATTTGAGTATTCTCAAATATTGGTCGTCCAAGCTCCAAGCTCCAAAGTTGCGAGTTTATATATTAGAAAAGAGCACATTATCATCATATCATGTAACTTGTTGTTGAAATCTTTGACGAACCGTATTTAATTATGTACCTTGCTGTTGAAATCTTTGATGAACCGTATTGAACCGGGAATTGAGTTAAAAAAACTTTTCATTTTATTCTCATCTTGTTTAATACGAAAACAAGCAAAAGCACATGAGGCCATGAGGGTAATTTAACCAGATTGAACCACAAGCGTAACATTTCTGGTTTATGGAAATTTTTAGTGAACCGGAGTAAACCCGGAATTCAGCTGTGTGTTTAAGTATTTATTACATAGATTAAAGGTCACCAATTCTCAACCAGCAAAGTGGTAGTGACTCAGCATGATGATGGAGTCACACCAGGGTTCGAGTAACGATATTGGTACTCCCGAGTGAGAAGGAAAAGTGTTTCCTCTCGACTTCCATCGAGTGACGATGGTTGGCTTCCATTGAATGTCAATGGATGATGATCGACTCCCATCGAGTGACGATGGTTGGCTTCCATTGAATTTCAATGGATGATGAATGACATAAGAGCTTAGACGTAAGCTCCGCATGACCGGACTGCAGTCTGGTTTTGGGTCTTCCCTGAAGTGAAGATTCGTGGTCGGGAATGTCTATCACAGAGAATCATGCCTTTGGTGATAGCCGAATTGAGGTAATCCAAATTACCTCTTTTTGTTCTTTTTAAAAAAACTTATTCTTAATTCAACTTCTGTTACTAGAAACGAGGAACAGAAAAAAAAGGAAGATTAAAAGACAATAACTTGGTCTCAAGGGTTCACCATTTTAGATTCCTTGATAAGCACGTTTAGCAGGAAAACCTTGTAAAACCCTCAAGGGTTTCCAATGCGTCTCCTTTGGATAATACAATCTTGACTCATGAAGATTAACAGAAAACAACATATCATCAATCACACAAGACGACGGCTCTTGCCACAGATCACTCAACTTATCTAATCCCCTCCATGACTTCAAATTAGTTTCTTTGGGTTCCTAAGCATAATAACAGAACAGTGCTTATCCTTCATGTAAATCTTCTCTACCATCACCACATATATGTGAATATATCACAAACTCAGTAGGTTCGTACAGACACTAACTATCTACACTTCCGATGGCAACCTTTCGCATGTCTTCTCCCCAGGTACTTTTGGACATGTATGACTATTAACCACTAGAGTTTTAAATAGTTAGAAGAAAAGCTAAGGTTTCGATTGGCTCATCAGACACTAATTTTTGCGTTTGCGTTTTAAATATAAAATAGATTTTGTTTTTCAATATAAAATACGTTAGCAATATGTAAACACAAACTTGTTTTGTTTAAAGATAGTAATGATTATCGTTGCGCTTTTCATTTTATTCTCTTGTTCAATGTTGTTTATCTGTATATTAGAGAAGAGCACATAATTACGTAACTTGTTCTTGAAATCTTTAATGTGAACCATATTAAACCGAGATTGGTTTAAATAAAAGCTTTTCATTATATTCTCTGCCTGAATCTTTGCTTATACGAAAATAATCAAAGCACATGAGGGTAATTTATTTATGGTTCAGGAAATCAGTGAAAACCATCTATACTATTATTTTTGCAGTCATTTTGATGACGGGTGAGTAAAAATATTTCTGGATTATTTGGATATCCGACCCGTTTCAAAAAATCTTTCACAAATATTTTTTTTAGTGAACCAGAGTAAACCCGGAATTTAGCTGTGTTTAAGTATTTATTACATAGGACAAAGGTCACCAATTCTCACCCAGCAAAGTGGTAGTGACTCAGCATGATGTGAGAGTCTCACAATGGCGGATCTAGAAAAATTGTTTGATGGTGTCAAAATAAGTTGGTTCAAAAAAATTTACAACCCGATAAGAAATACAACCATAAATAATATCCAAAATTTTTTTTACAACGCCGATATAGATCATTATAACGTAACATAAAAAAAATTCATCACAAATCTTCATCTTAAAGATATATCCTACGCTCACTCATGTTTTGGAAACGTTTGATCACCGTCTCGTTTGTAACAGATTCAAGAACCTGTTTTTCGATGTAACACACAAGACAATCACTTAAGAACTGATCACCAATACGATTGCGCGATGTTGTCTTCACAATATTCATAGCTGAGAAGCATCTTTCAACGGTTGAGGTCGGGACGGGTAAAATTAAAGATAGCTTCACAAGTCGATAAATCAAATGATGTGAAAGATGTTTCCTTGTCTTCACCATGACCTCAGTAAGATCTCCAAGACTCTTTAGATTAGTAAATCTATCATCTTGTTGCACATTATCAAGATAGATGTCTAATTGATGATCAAGAGATTTTCGCTCCACGAAACTAAAATCATCCGGATAAAACTCAGCCAATCTCACGAGCTTTGATTTGTCAAATTCACAAAATGAATTAATCGGACTTAAGGACGCCGTGCAAACAAGTAGTTCAGAATTTACCTCGTTAAAACGATCATTAAACTCTTGAAGTTGCATATCTAAGACCGTGTAGAAACAATTCACCTTATAATGATGTAAATTGCTTATATTTGTCCTTTTCCTTGGCATTCTTGAATCAACAAAGTCTCCCGCCATATTGAGCATTTCCGTGTTATATTTCTCAGTAAAGGAAAGAATTGTCTCCATAAATGCATCCCATCCATCATCTCTAAGCTTCTGCAACTGTCGTTTAGTGGACTTCACCAATGACATGGCATTCAAAATATCTTGATCTCTTCGTTGTAGAGCCATTGATAAGTTATTAGTGAGTCCGACAAGAAGTAGCATCAACTGAAGATAGAAGACAAAATCAAACGTGTGAAAATATTTGAGGAGGCCGTATGCTTGTCTTCTTTTGGTGGTCTCACTGCCTTCGTCTTGTACATACTCGAGAACCTCAATGACGGAAGAAAACAACTCAACAAGTCGAAGTAATGTTTTATAATGTGAGCCCCAACGAGTACTTCCGGGTCTTTGAAGTGAAAGCTCTTGATTCTGTCCCGTTCCACTTTTAATTTCACCATTACTAATCCCTTCTTCTACTTTCTTTCTATGACTTTCTCGAATCATGTCTTTTCTCTTACATGAAGCTCCAACAACATTCATCAAAACTGAAATCATATCAAAAAAGTTTCCAACTTCAAAATGTTTTTTTGCGATTGCCACAACAACTAATTGAAGTTGATGAGCAAAGCAATGAACATAATGTGCAGAGCTACTTTCTTTCGAAACCAATGATCTCAATCCATTGAATTCCCCCTTCATGTTGCTAGCTCCATCATAACCCTGCCCTCTCACTTTTTTCATACTCAATCCATATTTAGAAAACAGAGAATCAATAGCATGTTTCAAAGATATCGCAGAAATATCCTTCACATGAACCACACCAACAAATCTTTCTTTGATGATCCCATATCTATCAACAAAACGCAAAACCACAGCCATTTGCTCTTTATCGGAGACGTCGGCAGATTTGTCCACAAGCAAACCAAAGACATCGTTATCAATTTCCTTAATAACAGATTTAATCACTTCTTCAGCAAAGCAATTGACAATATCCTTTTGAATGGGAGGAGACACCATTTGGTTGTTCTTAGGAGCATTATTCAGCACCACTTTTTTATAGCCTCATTTTGATGAGCAGTATATCTTACAAGCTCTAAGAAGTTTCCTTTATTTGCTGACTTTTCTGATTCATCATGGCCACGAAAAGGCAATCCTTGGTGTAGCAAGAACCTTGAAGTATCAATGGAAGCATTCAACCTAATACGATACTCATTTTTCACAATATCACTTTGCTTATGTAGAGAATGTATGATGGACTGACCTTGTCTCATCAAGTAGTCACACTTGTTTTTGGCATTATTGTGTAAACTGCCCACACCACCAACGTGAGAAGCCAACCTGTCTGCCTTATTCCAACCATAAAAGCCCTCTGTTACAAAAGCTTCATTACCACCTCGTTTTGCAACGGGATCTCTAAATAAATAACAACACAAACAGAAAGCTTCATCTTTTTCCACACTATACTCCAACCAATCACCATATTTATCAAACCATTTTGGATTAAACCGCCTCTGAAAATCTCCTATCTTTCTTTGTGGAAAAATATGTGCACGAGGTTGACAAGGTCCTCTAGTCAAATATATGCGCCTTACTTCATCTCTTTGATTAGGATGATAGTCCAATATTCTTTTTCGATGAGCCGGATCACATGGCAAGTCATCCAAATTATCATTAGGTGGTGGAGATTTTCTCTTTAAAAACCGATCAATTGATTCCATTGATTTCGAACTCACCTAAAGAAAAAGAAAACAAGTTGATTTAGTGAGATATGTAATAAAAACAGAATGTAGATAAAAACAATGGACACATGCACACAGCACAGACCTTTCTTTTGAGTTTTGAATAATTTTGAACAATTTTTAGATATACACAAACACATGATATGAACTCTGTACAAAGATATACCTCATATTTTCTTATCAAAGCTCAAATTTTAGTATTACTAAGTACTAACTACTTTACAGTTTGTACCAATAATTAAAACAAAATTGTTAACTGTTCTTATAAGTTTATCATTTAGTTTATTAGCCTACAAGAACAACTGAACAAGACTACAACAATGAATTAAATCAATGGCAATTGACAATATATCATCATATTTTAAGCGTTTGTCAAAAAGCAAAAATCAAACAATTTTAATGTATGAAAAACTGAAAGTTTGTTACCCAAAATTGAAATTTGACAACGATAGTTTCTCTGAGAGAGAAAAAAAGAAGGATGAAGACGCAGTCTTGTGAAGACGTGAAGTGAGATTCTCTTGAGAAAACGAATCGTCTTTCATACGACACCATTATTATTGAGTTACTACAGATTACAATTGGGTTGGATTAAAATGATTGGACTCTATAATTTCAAATAATTGGGCTTCACATTTGCTTTTATAAGTTGAATTGGGTCACATCTGTGGATGTCGGATTCACACACTCAAGTATTTTATTAAGTTGGAAAGATAATTCTTGAGGGACAAAAATGAATATGTAAAAACTTCTAAATTGCTACGAAAATTACTATAGTATTTCTCCCTTGAGAGGAAGATCCCCTCTACACGGCGATTGGCCTTTATATTTATACATAGAGAATCGACATTAAAATGAATAATTAAGTACAATTATTCCCTCTTAAATGTGTCCGTTTTGATTCTTCGACTTTAATGCTCAACGTTTGAATTTGAGTTGACTCTGATCTTCATGGGCCTCGTCTTTTTGGCCCAAGTGTCCTTGAACCGACTTACCCGTGTCTTCTACACCGAACTCGTGTCACAGTGCAGCCACTTCGAACTCTCGAAGTGGTGACAACCACTTCGACCGTTCCTTCGGCTCATGGGTTCAATGGGCTTTGTCCTTTATGGGCCATTACCTCGACTACGTGGCAATCTTTGGTTGGTCTCGGACTTCTGGTGCGGGATCCGACACCAACAATTAGCCCCCCAAGTTCTTCGAAGTGTCATTCCAATTCGGAGGACTTTAAATGCTTTAAATGACCAAAGATTGCGCTCGAGAATCTTCCTGATTTTCCGCCGAAAATCTCATCACTCCTTTAATTTCGGCACTAACTATTTTTACCCGATTGACATCTGTCATCATTATGACCGTATATTAATTAATTACTATTAAAACGGGAAAAAACCTTCCCACTTCCCACACAACTTCCGAGGCTGTTTCATCATTAGCTTGAGGTAACTTCTTTTCACCATTACTTCCTTCTTTTACTTTTGTGCTTTAATCAAAGCTTCTTTCTACCTTTCTTCACCGAACCTCTCTTCGCCGGATCTTGAATTTTTCATTTTTATCCGATGACTTCTGATTCTGAAAGACCTGAATCTCCGTCTTACGACGAGAGGTGTTCTAGTAATGACGAATGCACTCGTCCTAACGATATCGCCGGTCCTCATTACAAATCCACCTGTACTCTTCAATCCCTTGAGCGATTAAAGGGGCTTTGTCAAATTCCTCCTGGAATTATAGCGGAGGCGCAAATAGCCGATCCTACGGAATCCCCGGAGAACCATCGTGCCGGTTACTTTTGTGTTTACGAAATTTACTTCAAGGGCTGCGGATTGACCTTCCCCCTTCCCGAAGCCCTAGTTCGATTCTTGGCGGCTCTCGAGATTGCTTTACCTCAATTACCCCCAATCTCCTCCGAACCATCCTCGGGATTATAACCGTTGCGGCGGAGGCTGGCTACGTCATTGGAGTCCCCGAGCTGAATGAACTTCTAAGTGTGAGAAGTTCGTCAAAGAAAACAGGATACTTCTCGGCATACCCAAATGCCAATAGAAACGTCATCTCGCACCTCCCGAACAAGGATGAAAACTGGCACCATCCTTGGTTTCTGATTAAGAAAACTCCTGCTTCGATTGGGAATCTTTCCGATGTACTCCCATCGAAGTTGTCTACGAAACTTGGTAGAGACTAGGTCGTATATTCCTTTCCTGTTCATTATTATTTCTTTACTGACCAAATTCGTTGTTTTATTTCGCAGCTCTCATTGCTTCAACTCTCCCGACCGAAGAATTTGTCAAGTTCTTCAAAACAATCCTTGAAGGGGAAACCCTTTGGAATTCTTTCACCCTCGACCGGTTTGTCGAGGCCAACCGAAAACTCAGGATGAGTCCTCCCAATCTACTTCATCGTCTTCCGCCTCTTCCCTCAACTCAGAGAATGTCAGCTCGGGCCCTCACTGCCCAGCGTAAGAAACTCTCCAAGCCGATAGCAGAGGCTTGTGATGAAAACAAGGCGTTCCTTGCGACCGCCATCGACAAAAAAGATTACAGCAGGACCCTGCTGGTTGATGACAACAGCTCCGAGGGAGCCAGATCCGTTGCTGCTTATAGGTTAACACCTCATCGCGAACGCCGTGACGAACGTTCTCCTCGGAGAGAGCGATCTCCTCGTCGTGATTCTCCTCGTCCTTCCTGGGACGATTTCAGCAGTGAACCACTTAAGAATTTGGTTCGTAGGAAGAGGGACAAGTCATCCCGTAGTGACTCGTCTCCGCGAAGGGAGAAATCAAGGGCCCGGACTGACCGTTGACCTTGATCGTCTCCTCCTACTGAACCAATGGGTCCTCCCCGTCCTGTTGACATGTCTTCTTCTTCTCAGCCCGACAGCGAAAAGACTGCTCGGAGCGCATCTCCTAAAAAGGGAGATTCTGAATCTCGAGATGCTTCCTCGAGGTTAAAGCCCGTTCTTGTCCCTCAAGTCAAATCGCTTTCAGGTTTGGTGATTTACACATACTCTAGCGTTTTTGTTTCTACTAAGATTTCGATTTTTACAACTCTTCCTTCTTCGCAGCTATGGAGAAAGAAGGCAGCGTCTTCCGATGCTTCAAGACCCGATCGGGTTCAATCTTGCCAGACTTCGACAAATGGCGCCCTACGATTCGTGAATGCTACTCGCTTCACGCGCATCACTCATCTCGGGTTAGTTCTGTTTTTTGTTTTTTTTTTATTACATTGCCATTCTGCAAACTGACTCGCCATCCCGGGTTTATGTATAATGCCAGGCTCATAACGAACTTAACGACATGATCGAACATTACGAAGGGTTGGTCATTGGACGGGAGAAGGAGATTGACGTGTGGAAGAAGAAGCTCTCTGACCTTGAGGCTGAACTCAGTTCTACTGCCGGCTCCTAGCACGATCTGGAGGACAAGGTCGACAGTTTAACATCCGAGCTTGCGCAGATAAAGGGGGAGCTGCAAGACCAGTACGATCAGAACTACAAACTCCAGGATGAACTTTCTGGTGTTCAGGGTAGACTTCATGCATCCGAATCAGCCGCCGATGCCCTGAACAACCAACTTATCGAGCTTGACGCGAAGTACAAGGCGCTGGCCAAGTTGCGTGATTCCGAGTTGGCAAGGTCGGCATCGAAGGCCAGAAAGGAGGTTAAGGGACGCGGGATGGAGTTAATCCAAGGGGCCATCCGTTTCATGCAAACCGAGAAGGCTAGGTCAGACTTGGAATCAGACATCAAGGAGCATGAGAGCAACCTGATTCTGTTGGATCAAATCCATGAAGCAGATTTCTCCGAGGAGCAAGAAAGGACCGAACTGTCAACTAATCTTTCTGAAAAACGGAGTCGCTTGGCAGCTATTCCCACTTCGACCTTCAACCCGCTTGACTTCGAGGAATTCTTTACTGAATCACCTCCTATAAGTGAATCGGGTTTAGACTGGGCAAGTAACGCTTGGCTCCTGACGCTTACCTTTTCTTACCTTGTACCTTTGATTGACTGGAATTATTATTTCTAGGCTCAAGTGAGATGGAAGACGTTGTCCCGCCCGTAGCTCCTATGGTACCGGAGGTCACTCCGGAGGTTGGTTGTACCGCGGAGGGTGGTCAGGGAGCTTCATCTGATCAAGCGCCAATTAAAGAGGCGGGCGAAACTCTGTCAGCTGAGCCGGAGTCCGAGGTGGAGGTCAATCCGTAGTGGCTGTGTCCACTTTAAACTGGGGATTGTCCCATTTAGTTTAAACTTAATTTCAAACTTATTTTTTGGCCTAAGGAGGCTTTATCATTTTTTTTTGAACAAGATTTTTGCCTGAGGAGGCTTTTAAACCTTTCTAGGTTACGACCCAAGGGGGTTTGGTTAAAATTATATGCGGGTTTGCAAAGTCCGCTTGGCCTTGTGGTTATGCTTTTTGTGATTTTTAGGCTGATCAGACCTTTCTCTTAAGAATGCGAGAACTGAGCTCGGCTTAAAACGAGTTCCCCACTTCGGGTTTAGTCAACTCGATAAATTTATTGGGCCTGGGCCATAGAAACTTTTGTAGTTAATGCGACGGTTGCTTTTTCCCTTTTTATTTCTTAAAAGTAGGGAAAACGGCTCATCTTTAATGCAATAACTGTCTTTTCTCGATTTTCCAAAAATGGTTTAAACCACCCGGGCACGCTACCATTATTGGACTTATGGTTCCAAGACAAAACCTAAATCATTATAAATAAGGGCTTACCTACTTCTAGGCTTTTATTTAAACACGATTTTAAAATCCTACTTGAGATATATTTCGAGAATGGAAAACGAAAAAGTAGCACCCGTTGATCCCGGCAGCCCACTCTTCTTGTCCGGCGACGGCTTTGAACCGGCCGGCGTTCTCTTCCCTCATGCCGTCTTTCACTTTCCTTCAAAGGAGAAGAAAGAGGCTTGCGATTTTATTGACAAGGTAAATATTTAAAGTTTTGGATTTAAAAACTTTTTGTTTCATCTTATTCACTCATCTTTATGCTAGGTCGCCGACAAGCACCATCGTTTATGTGAAGAGAGGCAGCGGCTGGGCCTCAAAAGGCAAACACTCGAGGCTCGCATTGCTCGGGTGGAGAGGAAGATACGGGCCCTGGAAAGTGACCCCTTTCAATGGGAATGGCGGAACTTTGACTCTGTCGCTGAGATCCCGAAGATGCTCCGGATGTATCTCCGCGCTAAAGGAGTCCCGGATCCCGTGAATGCCCCCGTCTGCGCCGTTCCATCTGACAGCGAAGAAGAAGACGAAGAGGAGGCCAGCACCTGTCGGAAACGCGTTCGGGATCATCCCGAAGTGGATGCCAAGAGCAAGGCGTCCACTTCGAAGACTAAACCGGCGATGAAGGAGCCTGTTCCTGAGCCTCTTCCATAAATGTTCTTTATCTTCTTCCCTTATTTTAAACTCGTAATGGGCTTCGCCCCCTTTTTATTTATGGAAACATTTGCAACTTTCCTTTTTTTTCAAATATTCTCGGAGATGCGTCTTTTAATGCAGGATCTGCTCGAGGGCATAAATCTCTCCGCGAATCACTCCATTCTTTGGATAGAATCCGCAGCTTGCTAAGGATATGGGGTTCCTATAAATTATAGTTTCAATTTCCCTTTACTCCTCACCATTCTTTTTATTTTAGTAGGTATGGAGTTCAATCTTCGCTGTTCAGAATCTATGCCTGACTTCTCCAGAATCGGAATGATGAACGAAGGTGTTCCAAATGAGCCAAACAGGCAGCCTCCTCCACCTCGCGGCTTCTTAAGATCTCGGATCCGAGACCCATGTGCTTTGATCAGGGATCTCCCAATCAGAGACCAAGGGACAGCGATGGCATTCATAGAGGCACTCGCGCTTCAGCATCGGAAGCTTACACTGGAAAAGAGGAGACTCCGGAAGAGGATTAGCCGGATGCAACGCAGGCTTACTATGATGTCAAGAGATGTTCACATCCTTGAATCTCACCCCGGAGAGTGGATTGAGCTTGGAATATCCGACTTTGCTCGAATTCCAGACTGCATGATGCCAATCCTCGATCTTGCTGGTCAAGGAGTTGAAGTGTTCTGCTCATCGACAAGATTTTCATAGTCCGAAGTGTACGATGAGCGACATCCCGTCTTTGAATAAACGCTCTATTTTCAACCTCTTGTATGTTCGTATAGCCGAACCTTTTTTTTTGCTTCACTTGTTCGCACAGTCGAACTTTTTTCCTTTAATAAAGAAATAAAACAAATTTTTATTAATAGCTGAACTCGTTTCCGAGCTGCCTACGTACCCATTTCGGGATCAAGCCAAATCGTAGTTCATGTACATAAACAATGCATGTAGCTTTAAACATAAAACTTTTTTAGGTTGATCACATTCCAAGGTCGCTTGACCGGATTACCCTCTAAGTTTTTCAACCTATAAACACCGTTCCGAACCACTTCGGTAATAATGTAAGGTCCTTCCCAATTAATACCGAGTTTTCCGGCACCTTCTTCTTTTTTGTTGTCAAAGACGCGCCTTAATATATAATCTCCCACGAAGAAAGGCCTACTTTTAACCTTAGAATTGTAATACCGGGCTGCTGCCTGCTAGTAATTCTGGATCCGAATTAGAGCTTGATCACGCCTTTCATTTATAGTATCTAGTGAATCATTAAGCATTGCTGAATTTTCTTCCTCATTTAACGGTGCTTCTGTTCGGCGAAGTCCGGGCACATTGAGTTCAGCTGGTACTACCGCCTCCATGCCGTAAACCAAAGAGAATGGAGTTTCTCCTGTAGGCCGCCTAGGGGTTGTACGATAGGCCCACAGGACGGGTTGGAGTTCTTCATACCATCCTCCCTTTAGATGACTTAAGCGTTTCTTGAGATTGCTTAATATTGTCTTGTTCACGGCTTCAGCTTGACCGTTTCCTTGCGGATATCGTGGAGTAGAATAACTAACTTTGATTCCCCAGTCCGCACAAAAGGCATCAAACTCGTGTGAAATGAATTGCGGTCCATTATCAGTGACTATTTCGTATGGAACTCCATGTCGACATATAATGCTTTTCCAAATAAAGGTCTTCACCGCCGAATCCTTGATACCAACATACGCCTCAGCTTCAATCCATTTTGAAAAGTAGTCCGTAAGGACTAAAAGGTATTGTACACCTCGAGTTGATTTGTGTAATGGTCCAATGATGTCCATTGACCACCTCATAAACGGGTATGGGGCGGAAATGGAGGAGAATAATTCCGACGGTTAATGGATCAATGGCGCATGGAGTTGGCAGCGCTTGCATCTTTGGGCGAACTTAACACAATCTGTGATCATAGTGGGCCAATAATACCCCATTCTTTTAACTTTAAAAGCCATAGCTCTTCCTGATGAATGACTCCCACATAATCCTTCATGCACTTCGCTCATGACGATTTCGACTTCGGGCCCAAAAATGCATAATAGGTAAGGGTCACTGACACCTCGTCTATATAACGCATCCTTTGACAGACAAAATTTCGTGCTAACGACTTTCATTTTCCTGGCCTGCCATTTATTCTTTGGGAGCTCACCTGTCATGATGTAGTGCTTTATTGGCTCCCTCCAGTCAGCCCCCCAGTCTTTAGCCGGAATTTGGTCAACTTTGTGAAATATTCGTGGCTCTGGCTCGGGATGCTCGTCTGGTTCAAGAACATCCTCCTCGATTAACGGTTCGGTTTCTAACATTGTTTCTGGAATCACTTCTTCAGCTAAGACAACGGGTTCCTTGTTAGATGTGTTTGATCCCTTTGACTTCCTTCGTTTGTTGGGTGATCTCTGGTTCGCCACGGTCACGTGCCGCTGCTCGAGATCTTATAACGACGAGGGTTTCTTTGTTGTCTTGAATGCTTCGCTCCGAAATGCATTCCACTGGAATGACTCTTTTCAACTCAGGATCTGATGTTGACGCCAATGCGGCAAGTGCATCCGCAGTTGTATTCTCTCCCCGAGGTATGCGGATTAATTCGAATTTCGAGAAATTTTTAGATAAATCTTTCACCACTTCGAGGTACGCTGAATCTTTGGCTTCATAGTCTCCATTAAATTGGTTAACTACTAATTGCGAATCGCAATAAGCCAATATTTCCTTAGCTCCAAATCCTTGTGCTAATCGAAGTCCGGCAATCAGGGCTTCGTATTCTGCCTCGTTGTTGGAGGCATTGAATAACAACCGGAATGATTGTTCTAGAATTTCTGATGTTGGAGATTCCAACTTGATTCCCACTCCGGATCCTTGCTTTGTTGATGACCCGTCTACGTGTAATTTCCAAGTTTGGTTCTCCGGCTGCTCTATTGTTCCAGGTATTGGTAACTCGGTTAAGAAATCTGCTAAAACCTGAGCTTTCATACTGATCCGGCTTTTGAATTCTATATCGTACTTGCTTAATTCCACCGCCCATTTCGCCAATCGTCCGGACTGGCTTGGACTATGAAGTATTGTTCAGAGTGGCTGGTTGGTTAATACCTCAATCGGATGGGATTGAAAGTACGGGCGCAGCTTCCGAGCCGATGTCACCACCGCGAGTGCGAGTTTTTCCATCATTGTATATCTGGTTTCCGGATCCGTCATTGACTTGCTCACGTAATAAATTGGTTTCTGCTCCCCACGGTCTTCCCGAACCAAGACTCCACTAACCGCGTGGTTTGAAACCGACACGTATAAATAAAGTTTTTCATCCACTTCCGGTTTGGACAATATAGGCGGAGTGGTTAAGTATGCCTTAAGCTGCTCAAAAGCTTCTTCACACTTCTCATCCCAAAGGAATCCTTTGTTCCCTTTTAGAATTTGGTAGAAGGGCAACGACTTATCTGTTGATCTTGAGATAAAACGATTTAGAGCCGCAATCCGCCCAGTCAACCGTTGTACTTCTTTGAAGTTTCTTGGAGAGGGCATGTTTAGAAAGGCGTCAATTTGATTTAGATTGGCTTCAATCCCTCTTTCTGTCACGATATAACCAAGAAATTCTCCGGACGGGACTCCAAATGTGCACTTCGCCGGGTTCAGCTTCATCTGATATTTGTTGAGAATATCAAAACATTCCTCTAAATGCTTAACGTGATCCTCTTTTTTAATGACTTAACTAACATATTATCTATGTAGACTTCCATTGTTTTCCCGAGATGATTATGGAACATCTTGTTAACTAACCGTTGATAAGTTGCTCCTGCATTTTTCAAACCAAAAGGCATCACCTTATAACAATAGATACCTCTATCTGTGATAAATGACGTCTTTTCTTGATCTTCGGGGTTCATCATTATTTGATTATAACCCGAGAAGGCGTCCATGAATGTTAACAGCTCGTTCCCAGCGGTGGACTCTACAAGTCGATCTATATGTGGGAGCGGGAAACTATCTTTGGAACATGCTTTATTTAGGTCTGTGAAATCGATGCAAACCCTATCTTTCCCATTCTTCTTTTTGACAACGACAGTGTTTGCTATCCATTCCGGGTATTGCACTTCTCTTATGGACCCTATCTTTAAAAGTTTATCTACTTCGTCATTTACTATTTTGGCTCGCTCCACTCCGAGCTTTCTTCTTTTCTGTTTCACCGGCTTGAAGCTCGGATCTACGTTTAGCTCGTGACAAATTATACTTGGATCTATACCAGGCATGTCTGCTGCTGACCATGCAAACGATGTTTTGTTTCTCTTTAAAAGTTCGACCAAAGCTTCTTTTATTTGGCCAGTCAGAGTTGCTCCAATTCGAATTTTCCGGTCCGGCTTGTCTTCTTCCAACACCACTTCGATTACTACATCATCTTTCTTCTGCCCGCTAGGAAATTTTGTTCTTGGTCCCTCTTTTGCGGGCTTCGTTAATTGCTATTGAATCTTCATACGGTGGCTAGCTAGGTAACACGTCCGTGAAGCTTCTTGATCTCCCCGAATTGTTTCCACCCCATTTGATGTTGGAAATTTGATACATTGATGGTATGTAGAGGGGACTGCTTTCATTCGATAAATCCAGGGAGTCCCGAGGATGATGTTGTAAGCTGCGGGCTTATCGAAGACAACGAAGTCCACGATCTTCGATACCTTCTTGGCAAGGACCGGTAGCTTGATTGTTCCGAGAGACATGGCTGACTCGCTTGTGAACGCAACTAACGGAGATGGGGGTCCTACTATGTCTCCTCGGCTGATTCCCATTCTTTCTAGAGTACTTAAAAAGATCAAATCGACCGAACTGCCTGTATCTATAAGGATCCTTGATACTTTGAAGTTGGAAACGTCAAGGGTAATGACTAGAGCATCATCATGCGGTCTTTCGAGGTACCGCGTTTCTTCTTCATTAAATGATATTGATGCACCTTGAAAATCGACTTCCTCGCTTAAGCTAGCTTTGAGTAGGATGTTTCGTCTATGTTTCTTGATGGAACTTATCGAATCTCCGCAAAACTTGGAACCTCCTAGAATCACATTGATCTTACCCTTCGAACTCCTTGGTTCTTCCTCGTTGGATAACCTTGGTCTTTTGGAATCTTGATCTTTGGAGTTTTCCTTTGCTTCGTGGTATTCCTTCACAAAATCTTTTATATCGAATTTGGAAAGATCTCCAGTGGCCCAAAGCTCTGCGAGGTGCCTTTTAAGAACGCTGTAATCCTTGGTTAAATTTCCGGTCACTTTATGAATATCGCAATATAGACTTTCATCACGGACCCAAGTGTTTGATCTTCCTTTCCCTTGGAATTGCTTTCCGACGGTATTGTTGAAGGGTTGCGACCCAAATTTCCTTGGTCCTTTGCTCTCCCTAGGCTCGAACTTCTTGGTAGGGACGGTGATTGCCGGCTTTTCTTGTTTATTCCTTTTGGCAAAACTTTCTTTTTCGTCCTCTACCTCCATCCAGTTGTTCGCGCGGAAGAGTGCATCCTGAATTGTGTCTGGTTTATGGAGTATTAAGTCTTCTTTAAACCTTGAATCTTGTCGCAATCCTTTTCGTAGGGCAGATAAAGCTGATTGCTGCGAGATTCTTGGGAGCTTTGACAGCACTCCTTTGAATTTGTTGATGAAAACTCGAAGCGACTCATTAGATCCTTGCGATAAGTTCCAAAGATTGGCATCCGAAACGCTTTTATCCATAAGGATGGAGTATTGCTTTAAGAATACGGCTGATAGTTCGTCGAAATTGCTGATCGAACCCGGCTCTAATTGGGTGAACCACATTAGAGCTTGGCCACATAGATTCTCCGAAAAAAGCTTGCAGTAGCCTGCGTCCTCATCAGCTTCATCCAATTCGACTCTTCCAGCAGCGATCAGAAAAGCTGCGAGATAGCTTTTAGGATCCTCCAATCCGCTGTAAGGGTCCAACTTGAGTTTCCGGGAATCTTTGATCCTCAAACTTGCAATTCGCGAGATGAAAGGTGTTCGCCTAGCTTCTTCAATGACTCGATTGATGTCTGGCTCCGAACTTGTAGCTTGATGAAATTTTGATTTCATTTCTTTTAATTCCTGGCTAATCTTCCTCATGGTCTCAAACTGGTCGAGGTTCTCCTGCTCGTACTGAGCTGCAAGTTGTTCTTCATCCCCGAGCTGTGTCTCTTCCTCCAACGTCTGAACTACATTATTAGTAGCACCGGAAGTCGTTTGTCCGCTGGTTTCATTTCGTGCAGCGGAACTTGGCGAGTTGAATATCCCTCTTCGGATTCCCACAAGGTTTCTTGCACTTAAAGAGCGAACACGAGTTTGTATAGTATTGACGTTTTGACTAAGAGATACCTGGGATGTTTGCAACGTATCGACGGCCTTTTCCACATCCGAGAACTTTTGTGATATGTCCGACATGGTTTGCTGCATAGCTTTGAGGGTTTCGGCCAATAATGTCTCAACGGCGTCTCCTCCGGACATTGTTGCTTATCTCGGAAATGTAGTAAAGAAAAAATCTGACCACTCAAGAATCCCAACTCCCCACAGCGCCAAAATGTGGATGTCGGATTCACACACTCAAGTATTTTATTAAGTTGGAAAGATTATTCTTGAGGGACAAAAATGAATATGTAAAAACTTCTAAATTGCTACGAAAATTGCTATAGTATTTCTCCCTTGAGAGGAAGATCCCCTCTACACGGCGATTGGCCTTTATATTTATACATAGAGAATCGACATTAAAATGAATAATTAAGTACAATTATTCCCTCTTAAATGTGTCCGTTTTGATTCTTCGACTTTAATGCTCAACGTTTGAATTTGAGTTGACTCTGATCTTCATGGGCCTCGCCTTTTTAGCCCAAGTGTCCTTGAACCGACTTACCCGTGTCTTCTACACCGAACTCGTGTCACAGTGCAGCCACTTCGAACTCTCGAAGTGGTGACAACCACTTCGACCGTTCCTTCGGCTCATGGGTTCAATGGGCTTTGTCCTTTATGGGCCATTACCTCGACTACGTGGCAATCTTTGGTTGGTCTCGGACTTCTGGTGCGGGATCCGACACCAACAACATCATTGGGTTCTTATAATTTGAATATTTATGTCACTTTTACTTTGTTTAATAGTTAATATATATAATTGGGTTGGGTTCAAACTCAAAGTTGGATTGGGTTCAAACTCAAATTGGACTCATATATATTTAAAAACTTAGTGTAAATTAGAACGTTTTTAAAAACTTTATTGGTGTCATTTGCACCCATAATGCTCTACTTGCCTCTGCCCCTCTCACCAGGGTTCGAGTAACGATATTGGTACTCCAGAGTTGAGAAGTATAAATGTTTCCTCTCGGCTTCCATCGAGTGTCGATGGTTGGCTTCCATTGAATGTCAATGGATGATGAATGACAGAGGTCGTCATGACACAATCTGGTGTCCGGATCTTCCCTGAAGCGAAGATTCGGGTCGGGAAAGTCTATCACAGAGAATCATGCCTTTGATGATAGCCGAATTGAGGTAATCCAAATTACCTCTTTTTGTTCTTTTATACAAATTTATTCTATATTATCTGAATATGCTCTACTACTTTTGTGGATTTCTATTTAGATAGGGATTAGATTAGAAGTTTTTCTTTTTTACGAGTGAATTGGCTGAAAAAGATTAAAAACAGTTTGAGACTTTATTGCATTGATACTAGGCACAAATGAGATATATATATATATCAAGCGACAACATCTAATAATAGAGAGAATTGGTTAACCTGGCTGGTTTCTTGTGTTCTGTTTTGAGTCTTACACATTCAATATCTTACTGTGGTTACTTGCAGAAGACTTATATATCTAAAAGGAAACATAAAGAACTTGACACCATGTTACTACACATTTACGTAAGAGTTTAAGAAATCTAAAAGAATGGTATCCTTTTTATAGCTTAAGAATTCTATTCAATGCTAAGAGTTTAGTAAACCAAATTAAAAACATAAGCATAACATTTTTCTGTTTACGGAAATAATTAGTGAACCGGATTAAACCCGGAATTAAGTTGTGTCTTTAAAACTTCAAGTATTTATTAAAAAGGGATTAGGTCACCAATACTCACTCAGCAAAATGGTAGTAACTCATCATAATGATGGAGTCTCACCAGGGTTCGAGTAACTATATTGGTATTTAGAAGATTAATCTCCCTCTGGCTGGGCAGCTGTATGTTGTCTAGTCTCGGGATCTTCCCTGAAATGAAGATTTGTTATTTAGTCTATCACATTGACTAATGTCTTTGGTGTAGCCAAATTGAGGTAATCTTAATTACCTCTTTTTTTAAAATTAATGGAAGGCGACTTTAAGGGTGTAAGCACAACCGCGACTGATTCAACCTTCCCCCAAGTCCCTTCCTTTCTTTCCAAAGCAATATATAAGTACCAAATCTTCCCATCTTACTTTTACTAATCCGACTCTGATCAGTGCCAAAAATCACCAGCTCTCTACCAAAATTCACCATTTTAGACTCCTTGAGAAGCACGTTAGCCGGAAAACCTTGTAAATCCCTCAAGGGTTTCCAATGCTTCTCCTTTGGATCATACACGATTATTGGATAACACACTCTTGACTCATGAAGACTAACAGAAAACAAGACACTCTTAATCACACAAGACGGCTCTTGCCTCAGATCACTCAACGTAGATTTTTGGAATTGAAAACCGTACTTAGGACTGAATTTATCATGGGTTTGTTGGTTAAAAATGAGATGAGAGGAGCTTTAAACCCTAGGTCATGAAACTGAATCAATAAGTTAACTGATGAAGCTTGAAACCGAAGAGATCGTGGTCTTGTGGGAGTCGATGTGGCAGCATGACAAAGTTTTTCCTTCTAGATTAGTTGACGTGACTTCTCCTATGAGCTTTTTTATTACTGGACACATGGAAAAACCTCACATAGTCAATTTTATTAGTAGTAAATTGTATTCATGGTCGAACCTTGTTTATGTATGAATAATTTTCTCACATAAGCATAACTTGCTCTTGGTTGGCTTTGTTCTGATTTTTTAACGAACCGGATTAAACCATGTATTTAGTTATATGTTAGAATGGTTTAAGTATTGATTAATTAGCGAGAAGGTTACCAATTCCGGCCCAGTAAAGTGGTAGTGACTCAGCATGATAAGAGAGTCTCACCAGGGTTCGAGTAGCGATATTGGTAGCCCGTATTCGTAACACCGTAATCGCAACAAGGTACAAGGACAAGCAACCTATAGCAATATTGGTAGTCCAACAATAATAACTTGTATATCCCAGATAATCATGCCTTTGGTGGTAGCCAAGTTGAGGTAATCTAAATTACTTCTTTTTTTTTAATCTTAAAATCATGCAGCGAACCTTGACACCGAGGGCCTCAAAGATGGAGGTGGAGCCACGGAGTCACTTTTGAGAGACTCAATCAACTAGGTTCTTGATCGAGACCAGTTTCCAAAAACAGCCCTTATCATCAAAACCCGTGACTTTTGGTAAATGTAATGCGTACCACAAGAGAAACTTATATCTTAAGGTTCGTGGTGTGGATATGAACCCAGTGGAGCATTCTCATGGAGGAGGTAGCCATCAGCATAGATCACGCCAGTACGTACAGTTAGGCGTGATGCACCTGGTGGATAAAAGGTTGGTCTTATCGCTGCTAGGAGGACTGGTCGTCTCAGAGGTCAAGCTGCTACAACCGCCAAGGTCGACTAGGGTTGTTAAACATAAACTTCTTTACTTTTTTAAAAAAAGATTTAATTCATAGTACCAAACTTGAATACAATCTAGACTATCCATAGAATCGCAAGAAAGAGAGATAGAAACATGGAACTTTTGAAGACCGTTACAAAATGAAGTTGCTCATATTCTAGAAGCAAAATGGGTCTTGTTAAGTCAGAAGAATGTGATAACTTCCAGAAGAATCTATATATCCAAAAGCGTTGGCCATATTATTGAAACTGCCTTCCGAAATAAAGATATCAGTCAAAAGCAAAGGTTGCTTGGGCTTCAGTTTGTCTGCCTAAAGCTGAAGGAGGTTTGGGTCTGCGAAGGCTCTCGGTCTGGAACAACAATCTGTTGTAGGACCTTAATATTTCAATAAGGGCACAATCTAATATTTGTAAAACAAAAAACATAGAAGAACGGAGATTGACGGTGATAAACAGAGTCGAGAACGTTGATGATCTCTCTCTTTAACTCAAAAATCGCCCCGTAGTGTGCCGGTTTGATGACAATTAGAGTCCCAGGATAAAACTGTTTCTTCTTTTGATTGCAACACTCAAATCAAAAGCTAAACGAACACTAATCTTGTGTTGTACTCTCAGACACAAACAAAAAACAAGAAAAGAGAAGAGAAGGATTTTTTATGCTTTGATCGATGATCCGAATGAGAAGACAAACGCTTGACTTTATACTAAAAGCTCAACGTCTATGCCATAAATAGGAGGATACGTGAGTTATGAGAATTTGATTCTCTAACGTCAATGTCGTAAATTGATTCCAACCTTAATTCATGAGACTTAATTAGGTTGTTACAAAATCAATCAAGGAGATATTTCTTTGAATTAGTCAACAACATAATTCAATATGGATTAGGACAAACAAGAATAAACTAATGGGTTACAAGCCCATATTATTAATCTCAAATCCCAAATCCAACCCATATGTGTTTGGGTTTCTCCTTTGACCTCCAAAGTGGTCCAATTAACATTTAGTTAAAATTCCAAGCTTAGCAAGCTAACCACTTTGGACCTCCATTTCTCATTCAAACGAACTCCGTTTTTGACATTCCAATACACCACCACGTAGTGCTCGCAGCAACGATTCCATCGTGCCCAAGAACCGGTCATTCCGATGAACGTCTTCACCGGAAACTCCACCGTAACAATGGTCAAAACCATTTTGTCAAAAACAAGTTCCAACATCTGTGTCTACGGCTCATTTGGTTGCTGTTCTCTAGCAGTGGTTCTCTTTGGGTTGCTTGGCACAATTATCATCAGAAGCTCTCAGAAACTAGTTTTTGGAGTCTAAAAGGACGAAATAGTGACTCTTGGCTGTGGAAATCTCTGTTAAAGCTGAGGCATTTGGCTTCTCAATTCATCAAATGCAAGGTCGGAAATGGTAGAAAGGCTTGGTTTTGGTATGACAGTTGGACTCCATTAGGCCCTTTAATCAATCTGTTTGGCGATCAAGGTCCTAGAACCACAAGAATTCCACTCTCAGCCAAAGTGGGGGACGCTTGTAATGCTTTTGGGTGGAAGATGGCTGCTCCAAGGTCTGATCAGGCTGAATCCCTCCAAATCCATTTGTCTTCTAAGCAGCTGCCCACTAGTTCCTCAGAGGATGATGTATTTGAGTGGGAAATTGATGGTAAATCAAGCATTGGATTTTCCTCTTCTAAAACTTGGGAGAAGTTAAGGCCCAGAGAATCAGAAAAAATATGGGCGCCTCTCATCTGGTTCAAAGGAAACACTCCAAGGTTTGCTTTCAACTTCTGGATTACTAACCTGGACAGACTTCCTACTATGTCTAGGCTTGCTTCCTGGGGTCTGCCTGTGTCCACAGTTTGTAGCTTATGCTCCAGTCCTGTCGAAAACAGAGATCATTTGTTTCTTCTTTGTAGTTTTACTCGAGTGCTATGGGACAAAATTTGGCTCAGACTCGGGCAGCAAGCTGTTTATTTCAGCGACTGGACATCCTTGCTGGCTTGGGTAAAGGGACAAAGCAGTTCTGTTCCACGAACCCTTAGGCTTCTGATTATCCACACCTTGGTCTATATGGTTTGGAAACAAAGAAATAATATCGTTCATAATCAGATCACCATCTCTCCTATTGCCATCTTCAGAGTTATCGACCGTCAGATCATAAACACTATCACTGCTAGAAGTTTAGGAATCTTATGGCGTTATGGCTACACTAATGGATCCAAGGTTTTTCCTTTCTGAGAATTAGTATTTTTCGTATTGGGCTTTGTTTTTTCCTTCTTTTTTTTTGGCAAAGCTTAATTTCTTAGGTCTTATATCTCTTGTAACACCTATCTTTCATTTATATTTAGCAAAAAAAAAAAAAAAAAAAAAAAAAACACTGTTTTGTACATATCAACTAGTCTTTATATTTCGTCAAATTTGATATTGTAGAAGTGAGGGTGTTAAGTTTTACTCATGCATAAAAGCCACAAACACCGGTTAACTAAATCGGTTTGTTCATCTACAGATCCCTAAACCAAGATTTCATATTTGCTCATATCATAGAAGCACATGCCTGATTGCGATCACTTGCAGAAGAACATAAATCCAAAAGCAAACAGAAAGACCTTGACTAAAACCTTAAAATATACAGTATATCCTTTGTTTCTTGTGTTCTGTTTTCAGTCTTACTCTTTCAATATCTGACTGTGATTACTTGCAGAGGAATTAAATATTTAAAAGCAAACAGAAAGAACTTGACACCATGCGATGTTACTTCACATTTACGTAATTGTTTAAGAATTCTATTCAATGCTACTTCCGTAAGAGTTTAGTAAACCAAACTGAAAACATAAGCGTAACATTTCTCTGGTTATGGAAATATTTAGTGAACCGGATTAAACCCGGAATTAAGCTGTGCGTTTAAAATGTTAAGTACTAATTAGACAGAGGAAAAGTCACCAAAACTCAACCAGCAAAGTGGTAGTGACTCATCATGATAGTCTCACCAGGATTCGAGTAATGATATTGGTACCCCGAAAGAAGGAAAAGTGTCTCCTTGCTTCCATTGAGTGTCGGTGGAAGATGAATGACATAGGAGTTTAGACGTAAACTCTGTGTCTCCCCAGCTGCTTGACATAGGAAAAAGGACGAGTTAATCTTAACAGCCTCTTAGCCACTCTTGCTTCATCTTTGTTATCCAACCAACAAGCTGAATTACATTATAATAAAGTCTGAAATCTGAATTCTTCATCAAAAGTACATATACTTACTCATACAGTCATACTCATTATATATAAGCATACCTGCAAGTATCATCAAACCGTAACAAAGGATGATTTTAAGGGTGACCGCGACTGATTCAACCTTCCCCCAAGTATCACCTTCTCTCTTTCTTTCAATGCAATCTCTACGTACCAAATATTTTGCTTCCCATCATACTTTTACTAAACCGACTCTGATCAGTGCGAAAAATCAGAATTCTAGATTCCTTGCGAAGCAAGTTAGCCGGAAAACCTTCTAAAACCATCAAGGGTTTCCAATGCGTCTCCTTTGGATCATGCACAACATATCATCAATCACACAAGACGGCTCTTGCCTCAGATCACTCAACTTATCTTATCATCTCCATGATTTCAATTTAGTTTCTTTGGGTTTGTAAGCATAAGAACAGAACAGTGACTATCCCTCAAGTAAATCTTCTCTTCCATCACCACGTATGTCTCAAACACAGTCGCAGAGGTAGGTTCGGACAAAAGGTTAGTCTTATTGCTGCTAGGAGGAGAGGTCAAGACAAGCTGCTGCTTCATCCGCCAAGGCCGACTAGGGTTGTTAATTTAAACATAAAGAAACATCTGTTTCTTTTCTCGTTTGGACCTTGTTCTCAAATTCTTAACATTTTTATGATAATCTTTGTCTCCTCTCTCTAAAAGTTTATAGTATACATTGCAAATTTTCATCACAAGTTTGATTATTATCCGAATCTTGTTTACAGATGAGTAAATTCTGCAACCTTGTTCTGTTGTTTATACGAGAACAAGGAAAGCACATGAGGCCATTTTTTGGAAATCTTAAAGTGAAAACCAGATTGAACCGCAAGCGTAACATTTTCTGGTTATGGAAATCTTTAGTGAACCGGAGTAAACCCAGATTCAGCTTAAGTATTTATTAAATAGAAAAAGGTCACCAAATCTCACCCAGCAAAGTGGTAGTGACTCAGCATGATATGAGAGGCTCGCCAGGGTTCGAGTAACGATATTGGTACCCCCCCCGAATGAGAAGAAGACTCATGTCTCCTCTCGGTTTCCATCAAGTGTTGGTGGATGATGAAAGAGTTTAAAAATGTAAACTCCTTCATGAATTGGCTGGAATGCAGTTGCAGCACAGCCTCCGGGACTGTCTATCACTGAGAATCGTGCCTTTGATGATAGCCGAAATGAGGTAATCAAAATTACCTCTTTTTTTATTTTTATATATGGGAAAATGAAAACTTGAAGTTATTAACATTGCTAAATCGTTTAGAGTGGAAACTTACTTATTCTAAAACCACATAAATCTGGGTTTACCGAGTTTTAGTGAGAGAAATTATTAAACCACATAAACGATTAGAAAGGTACACAACCATTTTGAGCAGATATATTTTCGCATAAATTCACATGTTGAAATAAACGATTAATCATATATCAAACAAATAAGGCGTTTTATGTAAACTCTTCCCATTGGAAAATAATTGAATGCATTTCTAAGAAGATTTAAAATTATAGTCATAATTAAAGATTACGCACCATACGAACGATTAAATATTACTCACCATATAGAAAGACGACATAATGCTCAACATATGAAAATCCAAGGAAATAGATGGGCTAGAAAATTTTAAAAAACAAAAAGTTTTACAATAATTCCTGCTTCTTAATAAAAATGCTTATTTCTTCCTAATCAAAACTGTCAATGTAATGGTATTTCTCTCTTGCCTTGTTTGAAATCAAAACTGTCAATGCATGTGTTGCTGGCACCCTTCTCCGAACAGAGCCAAAGACAAACAAAGATTTCAACACACTATGAGCACATTTTTTGAGAGACGTCAGACAGCGAAAATAGATATAACACATGAAAATTTACAATTTAGAGAGTTACTAATCAAAGATCTTAAAACTGAAAGAAGCGATAATTCTCTTCAATAAAGCCAGTAGATTGAAAAAATTTCATTCAATGTTTCTAAATCGAAGAATTTTTTATATCAAATAGTTAACATCGTCCAATGGTAAGGGTGGCGTCTCAGCAAATCAAAAGGACAAACGGAGATCAGCGAGGACGAGTCAACAAAGCTATTTTTAAGCGAGTCAAATGCCTACATCAAGTCACTTGCGTGGCTTGGAAACAAAGGGATTCCCACCTTTATAAAACAAAGTCACGACTTGTAGCTTGCATAAAGCCATCTCCAACCAACATTTCAATAGTCACACCGTTCACTACTTGGTTCCACATCTTACAAGTTTAAGGCATCAATCTTTCTTTTGATTACTCATCTCTAATATAGATTTCAGCAGCTCAAAGTATTCTTTATCCCTCCTTTATTATTGTTGAAATTTGCTCAATATCTTTTATTTGTACAGAGCATGTTGATAAAGAAAGTGAAACAGAATTGGACGAGAGAAGGAGAGAAACTGTTTTTATTTACTTCGACAATTTTGTACAATAACACACGTACTTATATAGCTGTCTTACGGTCGTAACAGTTGTGTCTTATCCAACAAGTCACAACTCTTACCCATACACCCTTGTGTCTTAACAAAGTCACGGTTAACAACTACCGATTGATTTTACAACACAATAATATGTTATATAGAATAACATAAGACTAAACTCAATTATCACTGAACTCAACACACTCAATTATGTACATAACTTCTCAAACAGAATCATTAACAACACTCTGTAAATTTATCAGCTTTTAAAAAAAGGATTCTACCATTACCAAAGTAAGTGATAGAGAGCGGAAGCTAAATAACGGACGAGAATACAAGATCTCTAAGAGAAGTCGGATTCACGAACGGATCTTGCTTAGAACGTCGAAACTTGACGAAGAAGCAATAAAGATAGGGTCGAGATCGGTAGCGATATCGACGTGGTTTTGCAAGTCCTCCTTGCAGGGCTTGAACACAAACTCTTAGGGTTGAGAGTCCTCCTCTCTAGGCTTTACACAAAGCTCTCTTAAAAAACTCAATTTATTCAATAATCCAAAGCTGCCCCTCTTAACGCATAATCTAAGCCTTATATAAGGCGTTCATAAACGAAAACCCTAATCTAAAAACATAAACGTATATACTAATTAAAAGCCCAAAATAAAAGCCCATGTATCATAGATGACGCTGCATCAGTCTCCTCGGGTTAGAGAAGATTCATCCTCGAATCTTGCGACGTTCGATCTTGAAGATGCGCTGCATCAGTCCCTCCGGGTTAGAAAGATTCGACCCGAATCTTAAATCGTTGAACATATGATACCAACTGATAGAGAGCGGAAGCTAAATAACGGACGAGAATACAAGATCTCTAAGAGAAGTCGGATTCACGAACGGATCTTGCTTAGAACGTCGAAACTTGACGAAGAAGCAATAAAGATAGGGTCGAGATCGGTAGCGATATCGACGTGGTTTTGCAAGTCCTCCTTGCAGGGCTTGAACACAAGCTCTTAGGGTTAAGAGTCCTCCTCTCTAGGCTTTACACAAAGCTCTCTTAAAAACTCAATTTATTCAATAATCCAAAGCTGCCCCTCTTAACACATAATCTAAGCCTTATATAAGGCTTTCATAAACGAAAACCCTAATCTAAAAACATAAACGTATATACTAATTAAAAGCCCAAAATAAAAGCCCATGTATCATAGATGACGCTACATCAGTAAGCAAAGCAAATAATAAACCCGTGTATATGATAATAGACAAGTAGCTAAGGACCAAAGCCGCACACTTAAAGTGTAAAATTGGCATTTGACCGTACAAAAAACCAAGAAAATAGAGTCAACATCCACAAATAAGATAGTGCAGCAAACTCATACATGAGAAAATTGGACAGTGTAATGTACTCACACTAAAAAATTCCACTTTGTACACAATTCGGATCGAATTTAGATTAAGTTCCTTTACTTATAGAAGTAATGAAAAGAGAAGTATTGCACCCATGTATTTCCTAATTGCGATACCATAAACTATTTATCAGTTATTTCTCCGGTTCTCCCATATCCATGGCTTTAGGCTCAACATCTCACACCCCTCAAATGAAACATACAAAACAACCATCTCATCCCCAAAAACCACAATTGTATTATTAAACTATAGGTCTAGTAAACCCAACGTATTTACAATAATGGAACAAATCTCAAAAATAGTCATTAACAAATCTATGTTTTGGGAACTGGGAAAAAGATTCAGATATTTCTAAGGGTCAAACAAATCTATGATTGATTGCCCATAGAACCCCATAAATCTAGAATGATATTAAGTAGGAGAGTGTGTAATCAACAAAGTCGATAGAAGCATATAAAAAAAAAAACAATAAGGAAATCAACAGAAGTACTACTTCTAGAAACAAATGATCGCTGCATGCATAGACATTAAGAGACAAGAACAAAATGACTAACCTACGATGAGGTTGAAGCGGTGGTGAGTGGTGACAATGTTGAATAGAGGGGCCGTGGCTCCACACGCCAACTACGGACCATTGAAGATGAAGAAGCCCTTGGTAAGAAGACGTTCACAGTCTCCATACTTTCACCATTGTCTCATATCCATGGCCTGATAATAACGACATGATGCTGAAACTTTCAGCCTGAAAGTAACAAAATTAAATCAACCATCACATGTTTACTCAAACAAAAAAAAAAGTCACAACTACGAATCTACACAAAGAAGAGATTAGTGATTACCTAAAAGAGGAGATCAAAGAGCGTGACAACAACAATGGTAAGGAGATTCAAGAGCGAGCACGACAAGCGATGGTAAAGGTGTCAGGTGTGGAATCTCTAAAACGATGACTGGCGGGGATGAGTGAACGGAGGATTGCAAATCAGGGATTTTAAAACAAAACATAAATTAGTAACACAACCAAATTGAATAATCGAAGAACCAGGACATATGTTCTTCATTGAATAATTGAAGAGCATGACAAATCGGCGAGTTAAAAGGATCACCCTAGAGGCGAAATTAGGCAACGCTGCATACTCAACGGAGAATTGGGAAATTGATTTTGTGATTACTGTTTTTGATTTTTAATTTCTATATACTTTGACTTGAAAAATTTGTAAGGGAACGACAGAGGAGAAAAAATTCTTCAAAACTACATTGATGAATCCCGAAAATAGATTTCTCAAGTGAAAAGTGTTGTGTCTTTCTGTTTTTAGAGAGGCATTGATTCGAGGGAAAAAGTAATCTCAACCGTTAGTTTTGCTTTAATAAAAGACGCGACTTTTGCTTTAATAAAACAATCTCATCCGTTAGTTTTTCTTCTTTTTCATACTCAACCGTTAGATTATAAAGATGACGTCAGCAGACCCAAAAAAGTGGGTTTGCTATTATATATAGATTCTTAATTCAATTTCTGTTACTACAAATCAGAAACAGAACATCACCTTAATTATCTGCAAAACCTGCAAATTAAAAGACATTGACTTGGTCTTTAAATCCTGTGTTTGGCTTCTTCACACGAATGGCATTTCAACAAAGTTTCGTAAAAATATTGAATAAACGCTAGAGAAATTATCTATAACTAAGAAGTGAGGCAAGAGAAGTTATCTAAACCTCTGAAGATGACAAAGCTCAATGGAAGGCGACTTTTACTAAACCGACTCTGATCAGTGCCAAAAATAACTAACTTTCCTCCAAAATTCCTTGAGAAGCACGTTAGCCGGAAAACCTTTTAAAACCCTCAATAGTTTCCAATACGGCTCCTCTGGATTATACACCATTAGTGGATAATACACTCTTGACTCATGAAGATTAACAGAAAACAACATATCATCAATCAATCACACAACACGGCTCTTGCCACAGAGCATTCAACATATCTACTCCTCCCCATCCATGACTTCAAATTAGTTTTTTTTGGTTCGTAAGCATAAGAACAGTGCTTATCCCTCATGTAAATATTCTCCTCCATCACCACATATGTCACAAACTCAGTCACAGAGGTATGTAGGTTCGGACAGAAGGTTGGTCTTATTGCTGCTAGGAGGAGAGGTCAAGCTGCTGCTTCAGCCGCCAAGGCCGACTAGGGTTATTTAAACATAAAAGAATTTGTTTCTCTTTTCTATATATGTTTGAAGTTTTGTTGTCTTGTATTTCCGTTTGGACGACCTTGTTCTACAATTCTAAACATTTTTATGATAATCTTTATCTTCCCTCTCTCTCTCTTTAAAAGCTTATAGTATACATTGCAAATTTTCATCACAAGTTTTATTATTGTTCTCTATCCGAATCTTGTTTATAGCTAGATGAGTAATTCTATCACCTAAGCATAATTTGCTGTTGGTTAGTTTGCAATGGTTCCCTAACGAACCGTATCAAACCGAGTATTTAGTTATATGTTTAAAACGTTTTAAGTATCAATAAATTAGACAAATAGCTGCCAATTCCGAACCGGTGAAAATGGTAGGGACTCAGCATGATGAGAGAGTCTCACCACGGTTCGAGTAGCGATATTGGTACCTTGTTGCTACCACGAGGATGTCTATCACAAAGAATCATGCCTTAAGTGGTAGCCGAATTAAAGTAATCTAAATTACTTCATTATTTTTATAATCTTAAAACTGAATCAGGCAGCGAACCTTCTAAGTGACACAGAGGGACTTAAAGACAAGAGAGTTTTAATGGAGGTGGAGCCATGGCGTGACTTTTTGAGCCATGGTTGTTCATATGGAGATTCGTTCCCTGGTTCGAAGCAGCAGCTAGACGAAAACTGTGTAATGGCTATATCACTGAAGAGGAACCGTATCTTCATTCCTTATGCGAATCTCGTCTTCTTCTTCTTCTTGTGTATCTCTCTGCTCGATAAAGCTGTTTGCATCAGGATTTCGAATCAGATCTCGGATACTATCGTTGATTCTCCCGATCGTCCTTTGAAATCTGCGGTTTTCGCTCTTGGAAGCTTCTGGAGATCCGAGGCTGCGTTTGGTTGTATCAATGGCGTCGTTAGAACAACCGCCGGTTACGCCGGTGGAACGAAGACGAATCCGGAGTATAGAAACTTAGGTGATCACGCCGAGTCCGTACAGGTTAGTTTATTGTTTCGATTTCGAGGATTGAGCCAATGTTTACTTGGATTTGATTTGATCTACTTAATAGTTTATTGTTTTGATTTTGAGGATTGAGTCAATGTTTACTTCGTTATTCTATTGCCGCCGGTTTTGAATTGAGCTTTATGATTGATCTTGTTGCCTCTTATAATTTGTGTAGTCAATGATTGAGCATATTATTCGACGATTGGAAGATGCTTGAAATCAGCAATGTTCTATCTTAATAGCTTAATTCTGTAGCTGATTAGCTTGTTTTGTTGAATTTTGGTAATGTGTGATGTTATTGTAAATGTGATTTGAAGTTAAACTAAGTTGATCTGTTACCTCTTCTTGTTCGACTGAATTCATTTCGCTTGGATCGACAAATTTGTGTAGAGAATTGGAGGATGCTGTATAGACTTAATGTTTTATCGTACTTAATATCGAAATTATGTAGCTGGTTTAGCTTGTTTTTCTGAGTTTTTGGTAATGTTAGTGTAAATGTGATTGAGGTTAACCTAAATCGTCTATGTTCATCTGCGCTGTTGAAAAGTAATCCTTGTGTTTCCAGGAGCTGGGTTTAAAGTTTCTGATCCTTTAGATTTGTGTTGCTCTTGCTCTGTAACTGTCTTCAGGTTGAATATGATCCACGGATAATCGGTTATCGTCAGCTCTTAGATGTATTCTGGTCTAGTCATGACTCTAGACAAGTGTTTGGACAAGGTCCTGATGTGGGTAATCAATACAGGTAAAGAGGAAGTAAATCTCCCTCACATTAGCTGTTTGGTAATCCTAAGTTTGTTTGGGCCAAATATATAACGTCGGAATCTTTTTGAACAGATCCTGTATTTTCACTAATTCTACAGAAGAGTTGAGACTGGCTTCTACTAGCAAGGAAAGGGAGCAACTTAAATCAAGAAACAGTATTGTGACTACTCAAATTCAACAGCTAGGAACGTTTTATCGCGCAGAGCCTGATCACCAGGTTCAACTTTATGTCTCTGTACATCTTCGATTCCTATTACGGCTTGTTAGCTGTTAATCCAGTTGTTAGAGGATAAACAGTTAGGAAAATCGATGTTCTCTTGAATTTTGTATATGCAGAAGTTCGAGCTGAAACAACATCCATTTCTTATTCAGCTAATTGGAAACATGGCAGAAGAAGAGCTCGAGAGATCAGCTCTAGCCACAAAACTAAATGGTTATGCAGCCGAGCTCTGCCCGTCTAGAATCCAGAAACATATCGACTCTAGAGTTAATGAGATCATTAGAAAAGGTTGGCCTGTCTTGAAAGACATCTAATATGTAAGCCGTGTTAGATCTTCGCGCTCTTGGATTTGATTGATAGTCTCAGATGTAAGTTTTGGTTCATTCTTTAGGCCAGGAATTGGTCGCAACAATGTTTATGTCTTACTCTTGCAGTCTTGCCCCTTGAGTGGTGATTGGTCAGTGTTTTGTCTTGTTTCATTCGGATCATTCTCACAGAGTATGCTTTTTGTTTTCTTGTAAGCAGATTCATTTAGACTTTCATTGTATCATTATGGTAGTGATTACCAATTCATTGATATTATATATATATATATATATTCTATACTTTGATTGCCAATCACTCACATAGATTATGCTTTTTAATGGATCCCACGGAACAACGGCTTCGGTACTTACATCTTAGTATAATTGATTATGATGTCTAAAGAAAAAAAAAACAGACTGTTTTTATCATACTGCATCACACGCACAGTTTGTTTGGCATCCTGAAGAAGACAACTTCAGACAACAACCTTATGAGAAATGGGTCAGATTCTCGATACTAGGCCTGGGCGTTCGGGTATTTTGGTTTACAAGTTTAGAAGCTGTTCGGGTATTTTACGATTTTGGATCAGGTTTGGTTCGGGTTTACGTTTACCTGAAGTATCTGAAAATCAAAAAAATTTGTATCCGAATGTATCCAAACTACTTGAAAATACATAAAATATCCAAAACACACTAGTATTATAGTATCATCAAAAAGCCAAGGATCTGACCATTATAGGTTAGAAGCAGCAATATGTAATCGAGCTGTTTTATTAGGAATAATTGGATCATTTTAGTAATCTAGAAACCTTTTGCTTGCATATTATTTGGTAAAATCTTGCAAGTCATGGATTAGTTGTGTATACATTATAATCAATATTTTGAAAAATACTAGATATATAGAAAAGCAAATATATATATATATATATATATATATATAGATGAAATTAGATTTAGAAAGGTGTGATTGGATTAAGGTTTTTAAGTGGTTAAATATATTTGATTTTTGAAGTGTTTTTACTTTCTTAGTGGATATATTTATTTATCTATTTTCTTGGTTTTGAGTTGTGTGATATAAAAACGCGTCCCACAGTTGCAAACGTCAATAATAATTAGGGTAAAGCAAAGATAGTGAAGCAGAGCCGCAAAAACATTTTCTCAAAATCAACGAAGATAGATTCAGATCGGAAACGTAAGAACGATTCGGTCTCCTCCACAGATCGAACATTGAAAGAGAAGAAAGACGATCATCACCATCACCATCACAACAAGCATCGGAAGAAGAGCAAGATGGCGTCGAGAGACCAAGTTAAGGCATCGCACATTTTGATTAAGCATCAAGGATCTCGGAGGAAGGCGTCGTGGAAGGATCCAGAAGGGAAAATCATCTTGACTACCACTAGAGAAGCCGCCGTTGAGCAGCTTAAGTCGATCCGTGAAGATATTGTCTCCGGGAAGGCGAACTTCGAAGAAGTGGCGACTCGTGTTTCTGACTGTAGCTCTGCTAAACGCGGCGGCGATCTTGGTTTGTTCTTATCCCTAATCTCTAGGTTAGCGAGTTTAGGTTTAGGATGATTGCACTTAGTGTTAGATCTAGTGGCAATGACATTAATCTGGATAGTCTTAAGTGATGTTTGTAGAAGGAGTATCTATTGGATCTAACTGTGTACATTGAAATTGAGCATAATGATCATATAAGTCTGCTTAGATCATTACTGTTGTTTAGAATCTCACAGTTCTTCCTTGATGTGTTTATAGTCATCACTAATGGTTAGAAACTTTAGCTTGATAAATCTTTAGTTGGTGCTCAGAGATTTTACTAATCTCTAGCTTCTATCATCACTAATGTTTAGTTTCTTCCTATTTCCCAATAAATTTATACTTGGCTCTCATTAATCTCGCTAATGTTTGTTTTGATCATCACCGATGTTGAGAATCTGAAGTTTATCTTCCTTGATGAATCTATAATTGTTGCTAATGTCCACATAGATTAACACCGATGATTAGAATCTAAAGTTTCTTCCTTGATGAATCTGTAATCGGTACTCGTAAATCTTACTAATGTCTGCTTAGATCACTACTGATGTTTATATTCTGAAGTTTCTTCCTTGGTGGATCTATAATTGGTGCTCATAAAGTGTACTAATGTCTTCTTAGATCATAACCTATCTAGAGTTTTTATTCTTGATGATGGATCTATAATTGTTGCACATAAATCTTATGCTGGAAGTGTTCATGTTGATTGACTATGTTCAGGTCCCTTTGGTCGAGGTCAAATGCAGAAACCATTTGAGGAAGCGACTTACGCACTCAAGGTGGGAGATATAAGCGACATTGTCGATACAGATAGTGGAGTCCACATCATTAAGAGAACAGCTTGACCTGATCCGATCTAATAAATGTATCGAAGGTGCCAGCTTTGTTTCCCTTCTCTTCTTGACCAGAAGAACATAGAAGAAGAAGAATAAGAAGAAGTTAATTCAAGGTTATTGTTATTGTGGTTTTGATTCGGAAACTGTCTACGAATTTGATACAAACAACCCAAACATATGATAAAACCAGACACTCTATCTCATTTCTTCTTAAAGCTTCATAAGCACATTCCATGTCGTAGACAGTGATTTGTATAATCATATTTCAGTATCTTTGTCATATGTTACTGCAACATTCTGGCATCTTTTTTAGTGTTGTCATTTTGCTCTTAAACTTTTGATAATCTTTGGTAGGGATGTCAAAATGGGTTAATACCCATGGGTTACCCGAACCAGTCCATGATTTTAGTGGGTTTGGGTAGAATTTTTTTACCCATATATATAAATGGGTTTTAGTGGGTTACCCTATTAGGGTTATGAGTTTAATGGATAAAACCCATTACGGTCATGGGTTACCCATGAGTTTCATAACCAAAACTAAAAAGTAAAATTTATATATTCTATATTAATATATTATGGAAATTTATATAAATATATGTAAAATATCTTTTTTCCTTTACAACTATATAAGTAAAATATCTAAAATAACTATTAAAGTTTACATTTTATCTAAAAATAAAAGTAAAAAGTAAAATATATGTATAATATTATTTTAATTTATTTATTATTAAAAGTAAAAAGTAAAATATATGTAAAATATATGTAAAATAAAAGTAAAAAGTAAAATAACTAGATTTTTTTTAATTTATTATTTAAAAAGTTTTGTTGGTTTACAATTTTTTTTGGTTTACAAACTTTTGTTGGTTTACAATTTTATGTTATTTTTTTGGATTTTTATTATTTATATATTTTATTATACATATATATGAGTACCCATATAAAACCCATTAAGCCAATGGATTTCTACAATAATGGATTTGGGTATGTAAATTAAACCCATATAAATATATGGGTCGGATCAAACCCGTCCATTAAACACTCGAACCCATATAAGTTTGGGTCGGATCGGGTCGGATTACCCATTTTGACACCCCTAATCTTTGGCTCTCTTCTCCACTCTTAATATTTGAGAAATCGTTTATTGTTAGGCGTAATTTAACGTCTAAACCAGTTTAGTAGGCTCGAGCGGGATGTTTAGGCTTTTGACTTTTCTTAACAACATTTAAGGTTAGACCCATTTAGCAATTAATCTAAACAGGTTTTTATATTAAACAAGTCATGGAGAACCCCATTGTATAGAACTTATACAAACCAAACCTTAAGATCGATCCAAATAGTTTTCTCTAAAAAAATATATTTGATTTATGATTGATTAATTATGTGAAGCTGGTTATACTTTTATTTCCTCTTTGTAGTCAATATTTCTTAGTTGATGTTACTCGTTTCACACTTGGAGTTTCAACACTATTTAAATTTATAAAACGGCTAATTAAATACCTAGTTAAAACATTCAAAGACGTTAAGTTAAGATAATTAATATCACAGTTTCACATTTCATTCCATATAAATAAGCAAGGATCTTATTGTTGTTCATCAATCAAAAACAATCAGAGCATTAAGCATATATTTGAGATTTGGCTATACTAAGGCTTTTTTACTCAATTTTTCATTATGTCTATCAAAAATGTGCTTTCACTCATAGCAGTTCTATGCATCATAGTTTCTGTAAATGCTCAATTGCCACAGTTTCCGGCTCCGTTTTCTTTTCCATTTCCGTTCCAACCGATTTCTGGTATGCCAGGATTACCTGATTTAACAAAATGTTTGTCATCCGTGATGGATATTCCTGGATGCATTGCAGAGATTTCTCAATCCATTTTCACTGGAAAATTCGGTAATTTAGGTCCGGCTTGTTGCAAAGCATTTTTGGACGCCGAAGACAATTGCATACCGAAAATTCTATTCATTCGGTTTTTCCCTCCGATACTAAAGGAACAATGTTCAAGAATTGTCGGTGCAACTCCTCCGACACCAAAATAGAGTTTTAATTTATTTTAAAGATTATGATTTTTTTTCAACTTATTTCTTAAAATTTTAGCTTACTCTACATGTTATACTCCAAAGAAAAAACAATGATACAGTGATAACATTTGAGAAGTTGTATTTGGGTTCAATATTTACTCATTCTTCAATTCTAATGAATAACACCTTAAACATCAAGTCCATAATTAATTTAGTCTTGCAATGTTTCAGATTTTCATAAATCTTTTAAACATGTGTAACACAAAATCTGCGAACAACTAATAACTTTACTAGATAAGGTCCGTCTAAATAGCTGGGTATGAGAAATAAACTATTTTTTTTTTAATCTATCTTTTCAAAAGCCAATTTACAATCTTACACTTTTTATTTTTGCAATAAAATTTAACTATTTATAACACGTCTTTACTAATTATATATAATAAGGTATTTCTCAAAGTGCAACAAAAAGATAAGGAAAGGACAAGAGACTGCAGCAAGAAAAAGACGGACCAAGCGTAGCCAGAGAATGTGGCAAACAAATTGAACTAAGAAAGAAGAAAATTAAATTAAATTAAAAAAATACAAGGATAAACATATTGAAGTTACAGTTTTCAAAAAACATATATAAGGTACAAAATTAGAAAATATTAAAACATGTATTAATATTTTTTAAAAACAAAATAGGGAACTTTCACTTCTATTTTGAATATATTAACAATTTTTAATAGAATTAATTAGTTTGATATATTAAATAAAAAATTTTAATATATAAACAAAAAATTTTGATTTATGTATATATTTCCTTTTCCCGATAGGGTTAGAAAATATTTTTCTACTTTTGTTTTTAAATATATCAAAATTAGGTTTGATATATGTAGATATCTCGTTAATAAATTTAACACATGTCGCGTTCACGTGAATTACTAATTTTGTCAACTTTATATAATAAGACGGCAAAAAACGCTGGTTTAAATTTTAGCCCTTCAGTTTTTTTATTAAGCCAAATTTAACCATTTATTGGCCTCATAACTGCGTTATTAAGAATGTTTTTAAAAAAATTGTAATATTTCAATGAAAATTAAGAAATGCTTCAAAATTGAGGATTTATATTCAATAGAAAACACACTCGTTCACAAAATGCATAGTAGACCAAAAGAAAGATCACCAACACCAAGTGTGTTTCTCGGATAAACACATGGAATCCAGCCATTACTTAAACCACACGTGTACGCTCAAGATTTGATTATTGCACACGTAACCGATCCTCTGACAAAAACCATAACGAATCCCAAAAACACACGAATACACTTCTCCGCGCTATAAATAAGCTAGCTCAGAAAATTTAACAGATAGAGACAAGACAAACAAAGCAACACTTTCACTAATCCTCTTATGGCCGAAGAGAAGACCTTGAAGAAGACTCCGGCGGCGAAGAAGCCGCGAAAACCGAAAACCACCACTCATCCTCCATACTTTCAGGTGAGTTTTTCTTTTGAGTTCTAACTCTTTCTTTCGAGTTCTGTCTATTAAACTTGGTTTGTTTTTGTTCTTGTTTTTGATGAAGATGATAAAAGAGGCTTTGATGGCTCTTAAAGAGAAGAACGGATCAAGCCCTTACGCTATAGCTAAGAAGATAGAGGAGAAACACAAGTCTTTACTTCCAGAGAGTTTCCGTAAAATACTTTCTCTACAGCTTAAAAACTCTGTCGCGAAAGGTAAGCTCGTGAAGATCAGAGCCTCTTACAAGCTCTCAGATACCACCAAAATGACAACGAGGCTACAAGACAAGAAGAATAAGAAGAATATGAAGCAAGAAGATAAAGAGATCACAAAGAGGACTAGGTCTTCTTCGACAAGGTCCAAGAAGAGTATGTCTGTGAACAAACAAGAAAAGATGAGGAAAGCGAAGAAGGCGAGACAGCCTAAGTCCATCAAATCTTCAGCTGGTAAGAAGGCCATGAAAGCTTCCGCTGCTTGATCACTGAGGAGGAGGAGAAGAAGAAGAAACTGTGTGTGAATATGAAGAATAAGGTTTTTTTTTTAGTATCTGTAAATGGTTTGGTGTGGTCTCTTTTTGGTTTAAGAGTAAAGAGTCTTCGGATGTATAACTAGTACTACCATGTAATATACTCGAAATAGGTTTTTGCTCCGGTTGAGCTAAAATTTGTTCAAATAATCCGAGAAACAAAGGCAGAACCAAATTCGAGTAAATTTGGGGTTAACTAAAGCTAATCATTGTTGTAAACCACATAACGGATGGACTCCATAACCGTGGCCCATGTCCATGTTCTAGAAGGTCCATGTCTAGCTTTTAGAAGACTCGCCCAATGACGGTTTATGTTAGTCTTAGTGGGCTTTGTGCTTTAGGGTTTCCTAGTCCAATTGGGATTTGTCTCCCTTATTGTGTATATATAAGTTGTAACCTCATTCATTAATCAAGAGAATACACGAGATTCATAACACGTTATCAGCACGATAGCCTCTAAATCCCTTAGCTAAAGATCTGACACATAAACCCTAATCTCACGATCTCTCTATCTCCATCAAACCCCTAAAACGCAAAGAAATATGCCTCGGAACTTCAAAGAGGTCGTTCTCTCAAATCGTGAGGACCCAGAAAACGAGCAAGATACCAAATCGAAGCCCTCGCCGAGACGAATCCATCAGTGCAAACGGCTTGTCGATCTGACCACCGACGCGCCCTCACGCACAGATACAGTGTGCGCCGATTTGTTTTGAAAACCCTAGCTAGCTCGTCCGTCCGTTTGCTTTCTCCTTTGCTCGGCGATTCCTTCCAAGGACCATACGCTCATGACAAGTTGATAACCGAGTTCTTTAGCTCCCGGTTCTAGTCCGTACAACCCCATAAGGTGAAAGGTAACATCAAAACCCTAAAGCTAAAGAACCAACAATCGAACTTGAAAGTTAAACAAAGAGAAACTCTAAAAACGAACCTTGCTTGATAAGCAATTGTTATTTCCTTGGATGATCCGATTGCTTGACTCGTTTAAGTTGCTAGAAAAGTTATTATTGCTTAATCTCAAACTTGCAAACTCGAAAACACTTAGCCATGACCAAAACTTTTAAGACCCTAAATCGAATTGGAAACCTAAAACCCTAAAATATAATCGATTGATTAAGGTTGTTTAGGTTGTTAGATTGATTGTTTCTTTGATTGATTACATGCATAAGTTGTTAGAAACCCTAAAACTAAATTCGCATAAACCCTAGAAACCTTAGAAAAGATAATCCTATTGTAAATCTTAAAACCCTAAATCCCTAATTAAAATAGGAAAATCAAAAATCCTATTGTAAATAGGAAAATCCTTAATTGAGTTAATTCTATTCAAAATAGAAAATTTCCAAATCCTAAATAAAATAGGAAATCTTAAAAATCTAAAATCATAAGTGAAATAGGAAAAGTTAATCCTAATTAAAAGAGGAAATTTTAAAACCTTAAAACCCTAATTAAAATATGAAATCTTAAAACCCTAAAATACTTATTAAAATAGGAAATCTTAAAACCCTAAATTCCTAATTAAAATAGGAAATCTTAAAACCCTAAAATCCTAATTAAAATAGGAAATCTTAAAACCTAAAATCCTAATTAAAATAGGAAATCTTAAAACCCTAAAATCCTAATTAAAATAGGAAATCTTAAAACCCTAAAATCCTAATTAAAATAGGAAATCTTAAAACCCTAAAATCCTAATTAAAATAGGAAATCTTAAAATCCTAAAATCCTAATTAAATTAAGAAATTCCTAAAACCTATTCAAGATAGGAAAACCTTAAGAAATAGAAAAATTTCTAAATCCTAATCAAAAAAGAAATCTTAAAAATCTTAAATCCTAAGTAAAATAGGAAAACCCTAATCCTAAGCAAAAGAGGAAATTTAATCCTAAAAGGAAAAGGAAAAGTCAAATCTCTAAGTAAAATCGATTCATGGTTCGGTCTTAAATACCGCATGACATTAACGATTACATGATTTTGATTTAAACCTCTTTTCCTTGTAGATGTTGAATTACAACTTGTATTTTACTGCCCTAAATCTCTTAAGAGATAATTATTTAAAATGGGCAATGGATACTAAGATTATCCTAAAATTCAAAAGGACTTGGTGAATGTATCTAATAAGGCAATAATGTCAAGAAAGAAAGATAGATACAAGGCAATATTAGCCACCATCTTATTGAGAGTCTCATAATCCAGGACTATAAGTCCGTGGATGAGTCTATTGCTAGATGAGCAAAATAATGACTTACTGATAAAAACAGTGAATTACGACCTCATAGATTAACCGCATTACCTGATGCCAATAAGGCCGCAGAGGATAAGAAAGAATCCAAAGAATCTAACCACGTCTAAAGTAATAGACCACACGGCCGTAGCCGTAGTGGATGGAAAGGACGTGATTGTGGCCACTATAACTCATCCGGCCGTGGGAACCACTATAACCGTGGATGTAGACCCAATTCCGGCCGTGGTCGAGGGCGAGGACGATGTGGTATTTCCAAACCACAACACTCGACCAAATGAGTATGCCATAGATGTGGAATGGGGAACTATTGGGCTAAGATATGTAGGACTTCCAAACATCGTTGTGACCTCTATCAAGAGAGTGTGAAAAGGAAGAATCCTAAAGCCCATTTGGTATATAAAGATGGTGAACATGATCAAGATGATCTAATAGAGTGTGAGACTTTTGATTGCCTAAAAGAATCAAGTTGATAAATCTGAGTTCGACATCAAAACCTCTACGCTTTCTTTGCATTTTATGTTTTCATTGATTGTTATTTCCTTGAATTTATTTTATATTATTTTATGTTTAAAACATGATTCTTGTCCATATAAGAAATGGCCGAGGACAAGAACATATTTGTGGTGGATAGTGGAGCCACACAAAAGATAAGAGATATTTTCCTAAATCTCATAATGAAAAAATGCCAATATTAGCACTATAGCGGGTATAGCAAATCTTATTGAGTGCTACGGCCAAGCCCATATTCTATTACCAAATGGCACGCATCTTGAACTAAGCGATGCCTTATATTCACCCAGCTCAAAGAGGAGCTTATTAAGTTTCAAAGATATAAGATTGAATGGTTTCCATATTGAAACAAAGGGTGAAGGGAACAAAGAATTCCTAAATATAATTGAGATCACCCAAGGACATAAGAAAGTCCTAGAGACTATACCCGCATTATCCACTGGTCTCTACTATGCTAAAATCGATATGATCGAAGCTAATATGGCAATGAACAAAGAGTTCATCGAGAAATTCACTTTATGGAATGACCGGCTTGGCCATCCGGGTCATAGTATGATGCGTAAACTAATAACTAATTCAAAGGGGCACACCCTAAAAGAGAAAAGAGTTATCCCTAAGAATCTCACGTGTGAAGCATGTTCACAAGGGAAACTCATTATAAGGCCATCACCGGCTAAGGTAAATATAGAAACCTTAAACTTTCTGGAAAGGATACAAGGAGATATATGTAGACCAATACACCCACCATGTGGGACATTTAGATATTACATGGTCCTCATTGATGCATCGACAAGATGGTCGCATGTTTGTTTATTATCCTCTAGAAACCAAGCGTTTGCTAGGTTGTTGGCCCAGATCATAAGACTGAGAGCCCATTTTCCAGATTTTCCGCTTAAGACTATACGTCTAGATAATGCCGGTGAATTAACGTCCCAAGCGTTTAATAACTACTGTATGTCCATGGGGGTAAGTGTGGAACATCCCGTGGCACATGTACATACACAGAATGGATTAGCGGAATCCTTCATTAAACGAATTCAATTGATAGTTCGACCATTACTCATGAGGTCGAAGCTTCCAGTAGCCGCTTGGGGACACGCTGTTTTACATGCATCAGAGCTTATACGCATAAGGCCATCTAGTGAACATAAATATTCACCATCCCAATTACTCATGGGTCATGAGCCAGACATATCCCATCTAAAGACTTTCGGGTGTGCCGTATATGTACTGATTGCTCCACCACATAGAACAAAGATGGGACCTAAAAGGAGGATGGGAATATATGTTGGATTTGATTCTCCCACCATTATTAAATATCTAGAGCCAACTACGGGTGATCTATTTAAGGCTAGATACGCGGATTGTCATTTTAATGAATCCGAGTTTCCTACTTTAGGTGGAGAGACGAACAAGCTTAAATTAGCAAGATCCTCGGACTCTGGCATGAGAATCAGAGGTCCATAATTATACATTTGAAAAGCTAGCTAATCAATTGCCAGATTCCTTTGCTGACCCAAAAGAAAGTTACAAAATCGTACATACCAGCTTGTAATGCACCAGTACGAATTGATGTCCAAAAGGGACTTAGTCAAGTTGCTACAGAGTCTAGACAACGTATGAGACGTGGTAGACCAATAAGTTCCAATGATAAAAACCCTCGGAAATTAAATAAAGGTGCAATAGGAATCCGAGGTTACTAAGGAAACTATCCCAGACATAGAGATAAGGCCGGCCGGCTCTAAGGTACATGTACCATATAATGTAGCTTGGGACGCCAAGCTGCAAAGTATTAAAGGTCCTGACCATAATAAATCTCAAATTGATTATATCATGTCTGGAACATAATGGAACATATAAGAAATGTCGACATAAGATTATATTGCATGCAAGGTAGCACTTGAATTTATGAATATAAATGAGGATCATGAGCCCACGTCTATACTAGAGTGCACTCAAAGACTTGATTGATTAAATGGTACAAGACCATAAAACGTGGAGCTAAGAATCATTAAGAAAAGGAATGAGTTTGGTCCGACCTTAAGGACACCATTCGATGTAAAAACCAGTAGGACACAAATGGGTCTTTGTGAAGAAGAGAAATGAGAATAATGAAATCGTGAGATATAAGGCACGGCTTATAGCACAAGGATTCTCACAAAGACCGGGGATAGATTATGAAGAAACATACTCCCCTGTGGTGGATGCTAAATCTGGCTATATAAAGGAAAAGATTTGATTTGCGGCTAATGGATGTAATGCCTGCATATTTATATAAGTCCACCGGATAATATATATGAGATTACCAGAGGGTATTGAGCTCAAAGATAAGAAAGATTCTCGAGAATATCACTGCATAAGGCTGGACAAATCTTTTCATGGACTTAGACCAAATGGGCGTATGGAATGTTATAAATGATCCCATTAGTCCATGTATTTTCATAAAGAGGTTTGCAAACAAAGGATTTGTAATCATAGCAGTGTATATGAATAATTTAAACCTCTGGGTAATCGACCAAACAGTTGAGTATATCTAAAAGAAAGACCTAGGCAATAATTAAGTTCTGTTTGAGATTACAACCTGAGTACATGAATAATGGAATCCTTGTGCATCAAAAGGCATATACTGAAAAGTACTCAAGGATATTTAATAAGGACCAGGCCCGCCCATTGACCAGGCCCAATGGTGGTGAGAAGCCTTGGATTGGATAGTGATCCATTTGGTCCAAAGAAGGACGAGGAAGAAGTTCTCGGTCCTGAAGTGCCATACCTCAGTGTCATAGGAGTGTTAATGTACTTGGCTAGCCACACTAGACCAGACATATGTTTTGCCGTGAACCTCCTTTGTCTAAATTTAGTTTATGATCAACCCAAAGGCACTGGAAAGGTTTGAAGGAAGGTTTGGTTAAATTTTAAAGTTTATTCTTCCTACTTTGTTTATTTGGGTTTTATTCTATACTGATCTAACCAAAGAAGGTCTAGTTTGCTTTGGTTTAGTTTGTTTTGCTAATGCAGGTAAGATCAGATTATGACATGGCCAATAAATAGGAACTACGTGTGGCTTGATCCTTTCCAAGGGTACGTAGGCAGCCTTCTTCAAGGCGCATCTACTACAACATCAAAGATCATCATATGTGAAGACAACGTAGCCATGTATCGCTCAGCTCAAGGACGGCTACAAAAGGATGGTGAAGTTCAAGTGGTGCAAGTTCGTTCAAGCAACAACTTAGCCGATCTCTTCACTAAAGCACTACCGACAACAACATTAAGGAAGCTCACGCATCAAATTGGAATGCGGAGACTTAAGGACTTGTAGGGATGACCAAAACAGGGGGAGTAATGCGTGCTGTACTCTTTTTCCTTCACCGTTATTTTGTCCCAATGGGTTTTCCTGGTAAGGTTTTAATGAGGCAGCATTCCCAAGCGCATTACAAAGATCCTTTGGCATCTACACGGTTATGTCATCCAAGGGAGAGTGTTGTAAACCACATAACGGATGGACTCCATAACCGTGGCCCATGTCCATGTTCTAGAAGGCCCATGTCCATGTTCTAGAAGGTCCATGTCTAGCTTTTAGAAGACTCGCCCAATAACGGTTTATGTTAGTCTTAATGGGCTTTGGGCTTTAGGGTTTCCTAGTCCAATTGGGATTTGTCTCCCTTATTGTGTATATATAAGTTGTAACCTCATTCATTAATCAAGAGAATACGCGAGATTCATAACAATCATATATTTTAAATCGTTGAATTGAATATAAAAAGGCTTGATACTTATGTATGAATAAGATGAGGCCTTAAGACTTTTGAAACGGCCCAATTTGGGGGTTATACTAAGCCCATACGGTAGTTCACTTATCAATGGGTAGTGTGTACTACGGTAGTTCACTTATGAACTCTTTGGGAGTGAAAAAGGGAGGCCATAATATGGTTGATTAGAAAGTTTTGTTTTTCTTGGTGATTTGTCGCAATTAAAAAGTCGTTAATTATTTCCAAATCAACAATCAATCATATAAATTAATTAGCTACTTTCTTTTTAGAAAACAATAAACGTGGAATGTTCCCATTCCTAACATATATTTCTCTCTTAAAACTATTTTTAATATCCACCGTACGTTTTCCTTATGAAAAATCATCTCTAGTAATTTTCCTCGTGGAAAAAGTTGCATGAGATGTGAGAACCAACATCTAACACTTATTAGTTATTATATAAATTAAATTTCGAAGTGAATAAAGATTTTTAAAAAGATTGATATGAGATGAAATAAAGTTTTAAATTGAAGACTCTTGCTCCCAAAGTCTCGTTAGTGTTGTGGACGACAAAGCATGCCCAACGGAGCCCCGTTGTGCACACCGCACGCTCGACATCTCCTTACCCCACAACAATGATTTCTAATTCTGATTCCTAATTATACTTAAATTAGTTGCTCCTTTAATCATCTCTATAAGACTGACTAACTTTAAATTAGAAAACCACAAAATTCATACCGTCAGGGCGTAACAATAACTCTACCCTAGTCACTCAAACTCGAATATAGATAGTACGTAACGTAATATACATTCATATCCTCACTCATTCACAACCCTAACGCATTCTTTTCATAAAACTAGATATGGTAACCATATATATATATATATCTTTTTAAAATAAGTTATACTGTTAATTAATAATTTCATATTAAGTTTAAGGCAACGTACCAACACATCTCACCATGGCATCTAGCCATCTATGTAGTTCATTCAATTATCAAATACGCAAATCCCAATATCATAATCCGAGTTTGTACTCAAGAACTCACTGATGAACCTGTTCTCTTCTTCTCTCTCGTTCAAAAACATCGACGAATCAATCTCCACATCATTCTTGTTTTTATCTTCATTAGCTATATGATGACCTGCGAAACCTGAAGTTCCATTATCTTCTTGGCTCATAAGTTGTGAAGCAACAAACTTATCTAACTCTCTCCAATCTCCCGTCATCATTACTTGCTTTTTCTTCTTTCTTTTATTCTCTCGGCTTATTAATGACTCGAAGCTTTCTTCATCCTCTGATGGGGTTTTGTAGTTACAATGGTTGTCCATTGATGTTATGGACATCGAGCTCGAAGGCCTTTTCATCAGCGGGAGAGAAGGACTTTGGAGTTGCGGGAGCTGAATGAATTGATTTGATTGCATATAGTTTAGACCGTCAACCATTCCTTCTAGTTCTTGCTTACACATCAAACCTTTTCCAAAAAGTTTATGTTGCTGCTTAGATATGTAATCAATCGGGTCCGTAAACGAGTTAACGCCATTCGATGCGACTTCATCATAGAAGTAACTTGAGGTCCAAGTTTCCGTGTTCTTGGCTTGCCCGGTAGCTCTTTTCTTGAATGCTCTACAAACCACCCATCCTTCTTCCTAAAAAAACGAAGATGCACACAAATGATCATAAGAAGACATAACATGTGAATAGAAACTTTCGCTTGTTTTGATGTTTCAAAAAATTGGTAAAGCATCATATTATCCGTAAGGCCAATGCAAACAAAAAGATGGAGAAAAGGCAGTTAAATTTTAGTGAAACACACATAAGGACATGCTTGAAAAGTGTGAGACCAAAAATAAGAAAGCTAGTGAAATCTTTAGGTACGTACTCATGCAATCTAATAGAGTTTCACTTTTGAACTTTATTGACTTTAAGATATTGGAAAAACAAGCACACAACTATAATTCATAAACAATATATATTACAAACATATATATAGATCAATGTTTATAGAGGAAATTTCTAGCGTACCAATATATATGCTATAGATAAATACAAAAGGTAACAATTTATAATTGTTATAATTTATAAACGAGACAAAGTTTTACACGTTTACTACTTCAAAAGGAAATGTGATTGAACTTCTTTTTTTTTTGTAGTGGAAAACTGTAAATTCTGCATTGACTGAAATTATATACGAGTTTAGGAGAGACTTTTTACTTCCTTTTTTCTTTTCTGATTGAATATGTGTATTATCCTACATGAGTTATATACGTAATGGAATTTCACCTAAAAGTTAGCATGTGCCTCACAAAAGAGCCAAAGAGACAAGAAGCCCTAATTAAAACAAAAATGTTTTGTCCCCACCAAAGTAGAAACACAAGTACCAGCCCCATGGAAGTTTGTATAAAAAGAGGACATGAAAAAGGGTGAAAAGATGAATATGAAACTTAACAATTTATCATATGATTAATCTTGATTAATAAGGTCAATCCATCAAATTGAAAATGATTTAATTATATGAAATCATTAAACAATATACCTGGGGCGGTGCATTCTCATCTGACTCGAGCCGGTACTCATGCATGATCCAATCGGATTTCTGGCCATTAGGAGCACGTCCTTTGTAATACACAAGTGTTTTCCTCATTCCAATTAGTTTTGTTTTGTCGTAAACAGCTTTGTCTCTTCCCGTGGCTTTCCAAAATCCAGCCATGGTCGCTCTATTAGTTCTTGTCCCCGTTGGATATTTTTTGTCCTTGTGACTAAAAAAATACCATTCATTTTGCTCTTCATATCCGATTCGACATTGCTCTGTAACATAAAATTTAAGGTGATGATAAAATCATGATCAAGTTTATAAATATGAAAAGCCTAACTTAAGTAATTGAAAAAGCTCTGAGTGTTTTGTAAGTAACCTTGTAGATCCCATGGTTCGATTCTGTAGAGATCAATGTCTCTGATCACATCGAGATCAATCTTTTGCGATGCGATTTTCTTCCTTAGATAGTAACCGACAAGCTCTTCGTCAGTCGGATGGAACCTGAATCCAGGAGGAACGCTACAAGATTCCATTGACTCCATTATTTCTACACCAAGAAAATTAAATACTGGAATGATCAATAATATAAATATACATGTACGGAAATATGCTCTTATTTACGTATTTGCTTGTATATAATTTTTGAGATCACAACATATGATTCTAGAAGATTTTAAATGAATGGTAATATGGGATAGTGGAAGGCGATATATAAGAGCTATAATGAAAAACATAAGCTAAATTTTGTAGAGAACAATAAGAAGAATTGAAGAAATACAATTATCATTTATAGAGTACTATTTAACAAAATCATTTATAATGTACTCGATCGATAGATAGTTGACAAAAAGTTATGAGAAATATATAATCATATGTAAGCTCATTTCGTGGTGAATTTCCACTTGATCACCATTCAATTAATTTATCTCATGACATGTGATTTATGATCAAGAACTTACATAAATTTATTAATCTATATACATACATACCTAAAAAGATATTTACATGTATGAAATTTAGGTTTTGAGTTGAAGAAATCAAGATGAGATGCGATCATAACAAACGGACATGGGGAGTTTACTAATGATGCTGTCATGTTGTACATTGTTAGTAAATGGAGGCAATGATCATGAAGAACGGCGTTCTTCTCAAAACTCTTTTATATTAAAATAAAATTGAAATCAATCTATTATAATGATTAATATACTTAAGGATAACCCTAGCATTATACAAACAAAAAACAGCTTGTTCATCCAAAAAAAATATAGGGGACGATCCAAACCTATAAATTCATAAGAACCCATGTTTCTTTGTTTATAAGAAATCAGTTTTTTGCCCAAAAAAAAAAAAAAAGAAAAATAAATCAGTTTAATTTAAATCGAATATATATATATATATATATATATCATATCTCTCCTTTTCTTGCTGCAGATTCAACTTAAAACGACAGAAGGATTATAATGTTTTAACGGTCCTGATCGTTAAACATTTTACAAATATGAATCTAGGATCGATTGATCATTAATGCCATCTTTTGATCAAAATATGTAGGGAAAGCTACATATATAAAACCAGATAACATAAAAAAAAAACATGATCAAAAATAGAAATTAGTGATGCTCAAAAGTTACAAATAATCCACAAACGAAGTCCAAAGAACACACATAATTAACAAAAAGAAAAAGAGCACACATACGTATAAGTAATATGTGTTTGAAATCCACTCGTTAATAATATTAGGGTTACCTTCGAGTATGTGACGGAAACAAAAACAAAACCTAGGAAGATCAATGGTGGTGAGAACAACTTAATTATCAATATGGGAGCTAGAAAGAAGAGAGCAGTGGTGAAGAGAAGAAGAAGAAGAAGAGGACTGAATTAAGGAGAAAGACGATCCGATTTGGTGAATATAAAGGTGAGGAGGAGAGAGTGTGGACCGCTCCATTGCGCGTGGCCTTCACCATGTCCCCATTCATTTACATCACACTCTCCTCTTGTTTATTTCTATTTTTTTTTTCTCTTTTTTAGCTTCCCCTGTTTTATTTATTTATGTACTCTCATTTTCTTTTCTTTTCTTACCTAACGCATGTATATATTTATGAATTAACCTAAATCCTCAATCTAAAGAGTTATATATGAGTTGGTTGTTATATGCTTAATAAGATTAGATGATTCTGATTTAGAGTCGCAAAAAATGTGAGCACTGTAATTATGGTTTGATTTATACCATAATTAATCAATAGATATATAATATATAGTAAAATTTCTATAAATTAATAGTCGATAAACTAATAAGCGGTAGAAAGCAGATGTGATGGGAGAGAGAGAGAGAAGAGAATGTTGCAAATCATGAATTTGTAGCGGCAAAAAATGGATGTAACGTTCATGATGATTATTTTAAATTGTGTGTAATTTTTTGATGTTAATAATATATTTTTTTTGAAGATCAGATTTTGGATCTAAGTCCATACAACTAGTATCAGAATAAGTTGTTTGAGTTGCGATTCAGGAAACAATGAGAAGAGAAAATGGTTCGATGCATAGTATTTGCAAGTTCGATAGAACATTTCACTTTTATCAGATTTTTTATATATTATATAGTTTGCTTTGAAATTTTTGTAATTAAATTTCACCTTTATTTTTGGAAGATTTCTAAAATTATATCCTAAAGATATTTTAGATAATGATTTTTTTTTATCTAATGGTTGACCAATGGTTAATTAATGTTTCTACACAAATATGAGATTCGATTATTAAAAATGATAAATTATTGCAGACTAATGGAAGCAAGCCTATCAGAGATTTAGCGGTGTGCAAATAGAATTATTGTGATTTAGTAATAGATTTACAATATATTATGAAGAATAAAAAAGTTATTGAATAACTTTTTCATTAATCATAGTTTGCATCTGTAGATGTTCTGGCTTTTAGAATGATCTTTGATTGACAAATAAGCTAAAACCTCTTTTTGTAATTATGTAGTTTAAAGGTAATTAATTATGTCAAAACCAATTACAGTGTATTTAATTTTAGAAGATACGGTTTAGTTTAATAATAAATTTTCTTGGAATTTTTTTTCATAATTATTTGAAAAACATAAATGTTAAAAGATGCATGCAGCTTCTAATGAAATAAGTTGTTATAAGCGAAAATATTCAAATCTAACAATGAAATGATAAAGTACAACCCTAATAAACGGTTCTGTGCAGAAAGTTATGAAAAAAACCCTTCTTCCTTCTATAAAATCTCGTCGTCCACTTTGGTTTAAGTTTGCTAGAGACTAGAGAAATATAAAGAATATCCAAACACAAAGAAAAAAAAGTGAGAAACTTTAGAAAAGCTAATGGAACCGATCGAGTACAATGTTTTTGAGTCCTCTAAATGTAACTCCCACGACGACGACCATGGATGGAAGAAAGTCGTGTCCCGGAAGCGCAACCTGAAGCAAAAACCAGCGGATGAAGAGGCCAATGGAAACCAACCTACCGGCGAGAACGTCAATGTGGAGGCGATGAATGAGAATCAGAAGGCAAAGAAAACTAAAAAGTCAAAACCCAAGAAAGAGATGAAGCCTATAGTGCCTTTTTCCGAAGCTGCGGCAAAGATCGATCCTTCACATCTTGCGGCTTACCTCGTCGAAATATCGGTAAGTCAGTGCATGCATGCGATGTGAAATTCTCATCTAAAATGGATAATATACGAATCAAAATTCATATTTTGTTGTTTTGTTTGGTTATAGAAAACATATGCGTATGAGCCGGAGGTTTAACTATTGAGATTTATCTATTACTTTGAGAGAGAGACTTCCGGAGTGCAATTTCCATGGTCAAAGATTCTCAAAGAGTCTCCTTTGCGCAAGCTGATCGATGTGATCGATGTTCCTTTTATTAACATATATGTATAATGGTTATTGTTAGAGTAAAGTTTCCTTTAGCTTACTCTAAGTGTATATAAGGAACATGTGTATCAACATTCTAATCAAGAAGATTAATATCATATTTTTACACTCTCTCTCTAGTTAATATGGTATCAGAGCAAAAATGAGATTTTCTCTCTCTATAACAGAAATCTCAAAGCTTCTTCCGCAATATCATCATCTTCTTCTTCTTCTTCTTCGATTTCAGCTCAAATCAATGAAATCACCATCGTTATCATCCTAAATCTTCCATTTCTAGTTTCGTCGAGCTCCAATTTCATCAATGGAGATCTCGATTTCATCATAATCGCAATCTGTTTCGCGAATCATTTTTCCATTCATCACAGAAGCAATTGCTCTAAATCTCTTTCTGATCGATTCGTCTATCTGAATGAGTCATATGAGTCTACAAGGAGACACATCTTGATGTTAAAACCGATTCCAACTATTGAGGATGCCTTTAATATGGTGACTCAGGATGAAAGACAGAGAAGTATTAAGCCTTCTACATCAGAACCTGTAGTTTTTCAAACTTCAGGATCAAATCAAGCATCTGGATCATCCAACCATTATTCTCAAGATGTTTCTTCATATCAAGGTCAGCTGGATAATACAGCTTTTGCTATTCAGAATGGATATCGTCCTCGTGCACCACGACCTATCTGTACTCACTGTGGTCAAACTGGTCACGTTATACAAAAATGCTTTAAGCTTCATGGATATCCTCCCGGCTACATTCCAGGATTTAAGAGCACTTTCTCTAACTATCAACCTCAGAGATCATCTGCTCCATCTAATTTCCAGCCTAGAGGATATTCTCCAAACACTGTCTCTAGACCTCATTCAGTTGCCAATGTGATGACTAGTCCTATTCCCTACACTCCACCATCAGCAATAGATGCTATGAATTTGGATATTAGCAAGCTGAATGGAGATCAAATTCAGACATTGATTCAACAACTCTCAAGTCATATTCAAGTTTCAGAGCCTTTGGCACCTTCCCCATCCACATCAAAAGTCACAGAGCATGGTATAATGGTTGTTCAATCATCATCGGGTATAATTCCTTTTCCTTCTTCATCTCTTCGATATGAAAATGATCAATTAACATTCCAACATCAATGTCTCTCATCTTTATACTCTAATCTTCCTCATGGTAGTTGGATTATAGATAGTGGTGCTACTACACATGTGTGTTCTGACTTAGCAATGTTTGGTGAAACTACTACAGTTTCTGGAGTAACTGTTTCACTTCCTAATGACACTAGAGTAAATATCACACACACGGGCACAATATCACTATCTCATTCACTCATTCTTCATGATGTTTTACATGTTCCTTCATTCAAATTCAATTTGATTTCTGTGAGTAGTCTTTTAAAAACAAATCATTGCTCTGCTCATTTTTATGTTGATTCTTGTATAATTCAGGAGTTTATTCAGGGCTTGACGATTGGTAGAGGCATACTTCTGCATAATCTCTACATATTACAACTTGATGCACCTTCTACTCATGATGAATTCTCTGGATCCTTGATGGCTGATGGAATTCTTTGGCATCAACGCCTTGGACACCCATCTGCTGACAAGTTACAATGCATTTCTGGTACTCTTTCTTTGTCTAAGTCTGCTTTTAAACATCCATCTCATTGTTCCATCTGTCACTTAGCAAAACAAAAAAGATTGTCTTATGAGTCTCATAATCATTTGTCTTCACTTCCATTTGATCTAATTCATTTAGATGTGTGGGGTCCTTTCTCTATAGAGTCTGTAGAAGGATATAAATACTTTCTTACAATAGTTGATGATTGTACACGTGTAACATGGGTTTATATGATGAAGAATAAAAGTGAAGTTACACAACATTTCTTATCTTTTATTAAGCATGTTCTTACACAATATAAAGCTGTCATTAAAATGATTAGAACTGATAATGCTCCTGAGCTTGCATTTACTTCTATTGTTAAAGAACATGGAATGATACATCAATTCTCTTGTGCATACACACCTCAACAAAATTCTGTAGTAGAACGCAAGCATCAACATTTACTAAATGTTGCAAGATCATTGTTGTTTCAATCGAATGTTCCTATTGCATATTGGAGTGATTGCTTGTTAACTGCTGTTTTCCTTATAAATCGTTTACCATCTGTTTTACTCAAAAATGTATCACCATATGAACTTCTTACAAAAAGAAAACCTACTTATGATTTTTTAAAATGTTTTGGCTGTCTCTGTTATGTTTCCACTTTACAAAAAGATAGAACAAAGTTTACTCCTCGTTCAGAAAAATGTGTTTTCTTAGGTTACTCTTCTGGATATAAAGGGTATAAAGTACTTCATCTTGAATCTAACATTGTTTCGGTGTCTAGAAATGTTATATTCCATGAAACTATTTTCCCTTTTCATGATAATCCAGCATCTTCAAATTCTGAGATTTTTAGTAACACTATTTTACCATTACCTATTCATCTTCATAATGATTTGCAAGATAATATGCATGCTTCATCTAGTCAATCATCATTGCCTAATGATCATTCAGCTGCATCATCTACATTACCATCATCACTTACACACTCTAGTGTCACACCTATTTCACAAGAAACAGTTACAACAGAGACTGCTGTTGTTTCACTTCCTGTTGCTCGGCCAAAACGCACAGGTAAGGCTCCTAGCTACTTAACTGATTACCACTGTTCTTTCACACAAATTTCTTCTCCACCTAAAAAATCTTTCCCTCCACTCAAAGTCTTTACCACACCATATCCCATTTCTTCTGTTTTATCCTACTCTGCCTTAAAATCCCCATATCAGGCTTTTACTCTTTCTTACTCCATTGAAACAGAACCCAAAACCTTTAAACAAGCTATTGTATCTGTGCAATGGACTAAAGCGATGGATGTGGAACTTGAGGCTATGGAATTGAATAAAACTTGGAGTGTTGTCTCTTTGCCTCCAGGGAAGAATGTTGTTGGGTGTAAGTGGGTTTACACGATTAAATACAATCCTGATGGTACTGTTGAAAGGTACAAGGCGCGTTTAGTAGCAAAGGGATTCACTCAGCAAGAAGGAGTGGATTATTTTGACACTTTCTCACCAGTTGCTAAATTGGCCAGTGTCAAATTAATACTTGGTTTAGCTTCTAAGAAGGCTTGGAGCTTAACTCAGATGGATGTTACTAACGCTTTCTTGCATAGTGAGCTTGATGAAGAAATTTATATGAGTTTGCCGCAGGGTTATACACCAGTTTCTGGTTCTCTTCCTCCTAATCCAGTCTGCAAGCTTCATAAGTCCATCTATGGATTGAAACAGGCGTCTCGTCAATGGTATAAGTGTCTTTCTAAAGCACTTTTGGATGCAGGATTCATTCAATCTCACTCAGATGAAACACTGTTTGTCAGGCTGCAAGGTACATCATTCATTGCCATTCTTGTGTATGTTGATGACATTCTCATTGTCAGTAATGATAATGAGCATGTTACTTCAGTAAAAGCACATCTTGCAGATCATTTTAAGATAAAAGATCTAGGTCAGGCTAGATTCTTTCTTGGTCTTGAGATTGCTAGGAATTCAGAAGGCATCTCTGTTTGTCAAAGGAAATATTGCCTGGACCTTCTTACTGATGCAGGATTATTGGGCTGTAAACCTCGTTCTGTACCTATGGATCCAAAAGTTTCTCTAACAACAGAGACTGGTACATTACTTGAGAATGCAACATCATACAGGGAATTGATAGGCCGCCTTCTATACCTTTGTGTAACTCGGCCAGACATTACCTTTGCGGTACATAAGCTGAGTCGTTTTCTCTCATGTGCTACTGATGTGCATATGCATGCAGCTCAGAATGTTTTGAAGTACCTTAAAGGTAATCCTGGTCAAGGACTATTCTACTCTGCTAAAACAGATATTTGCCTCAATGGCTTTGCTGATGCTGACTGGGGAACATGTTTGGATTCAAGACGCTCAGTATCTGGAGTTTGTATATTTCTTGGAACTTCTTTGATTTCATGGAAGTCTAAGAAACAAGAAGTTTGCAGTGGTAGTAGTACAGAGGCTGAGTATCGCAGCATGGCTCAGGCCACAAAGGATCTTCTCTGGTTCAGTTACATGTTGAAAGATTTACATATTGAGGTTGAAACAAAGGCCAAGTTATTCTGTGACAATAAATCTGCAATGCACATTGCAAATAATCCAGTCTTCCATGAGAGAACAAAGCATGTTGAGATTGATTGTCATACAACTAGAGATCAAGTGAAGTTTGGGTTCTTACAAGTGCATCATGTTGATACTGAGAATCAGCTTGCGGATATACTCACCAAGCCATTACATCCGGGTCCTTTCAAATCCATACTTGGTCGTCTTGGTGTTTCAAGCCTCTTCCTTCCTCAGAAGTAATTCGGCTTGAGGGGGGCTATTAACATATATGTATAATGGTTATTGTTAGAGTAAAGTTTCCTTTAGCTTACTCTAAGTGTATATAAGGAACATGTGTATCAACATTCTAATCAAGAAGATTAATATCATATTTTTACACTCTCTCTCTAGTTAATACCTTTATCTCATATTCCTGAACTTGTCTACAAAACATCAGTCGATGATTGGATCGACCAACATCCAATTATGACACTATGTGGCTTCGTATTGTTTTCGTGTAATCCTATTTTCACTAAATTGGCAGCACAACAAGGAGGTTCCAAAGGTGGAGAGGATCCGGTAATTCTGGAATTCAAATTCATGATCTATGCTTATGCTAGGCATCATTTTTACCTATGTCTTTGTTTGACTAACTCCATTATGTTGTATTTTTTTTTTTTTTACGACTAGTTGGCAACATTTATTGCATTAGGAATGGTACTACGTAGCAGACCTAATGCTTTGGCTATTGTATTACCGACACTGAGGGGAGAAACGTAAGTATCAAGGACACAACAACCTTCCGCTTATAGTTTGGGTGACGGCTCAGGTTCGTGTGATCCCTTATGTGAACTAGGAGCAAGAGTACTGTTGAATTAATTTGTGTGTTATGAAATGTTATTGAACTATAAAATGTGGACAGGCCTCCCAAGGTGATTTATATGTAGGCTTGTATTCATGGGCGCGTAACTTGTTACCACTAGTCGGAAGGAACCCTCAGTCAAGGGATCTCATCCTACAGTTGGTTGAGGAGTGAGTCGTTTGTTTTCTTGTCATCTCCTTTTGCTATATACAATCGCCTCACCTTGTTTATGAAATTTTCTTCCTATCATCAGAATTTTGTCGAATCCAAAGGCTCGGACTATTCTTGTAAATTGCGCTGTTAGGGAGAAAGAGCAACTAATTCCACCACCTTCATTTAAGATCTTGTTGCGGCTTACTTTCCCTACTTCATCCGCAAGAGTAAAGGTAAGTAGTAAGTAGAATTTTAAGATATAATATTGCTATTACTTTTGTTATTTGATTAACTTGAAAAATGATTTGTTTATATACATAAGATTTTTATTATGGTGAATGACCAATTTTGTGCAACATTTTTTTATAGTTAATGTTTGTCTTCACTTATTATGTTTTAAAAGTTAGATATATATTGGTTCTTGTTTTATATAAAACGTTACACATATAAATTACATTACATAAACAATTATTAAAATGATGTTAACAAAGATAAACTAAACGACCTTATACCCCATGGCACGGGTACATCGCCTAATTGGAATTTATAAAAACAAAACTTTGGTGCATTTTGATCACAAGCATGGTCTTTGTATGCGCACAGGCTACCGAGAGGTTTGAGGCAATTTATCCCTTATTGAAAGAAGTGGTTCTTGCAGGAAGCAAGACAATGAAACAAGTCACTCAACAAATATTCACTTTTTTTTTTTAAATTAGCTAGAGAAGGTATTATTGAGTTTTTCTGCATCCATGTCTCTTGTCTGAATAGAGTTTTGATTTTATCGACGGATGTTACAGAAAATCATGTTTTAGCCATGGAAGCTACAGAAATCGCTATTTGGTCTGTGACCGAAAACTTTGATACATTGCTTCGAGCATTGGGACAATCTCTATGAAGAGAATCTAGAAGCTAGTGTTGCTCTTCTTAAAAATCTTGTAGACGAATGGAAAGATCATTCCCAAAAACTATAGTGTGATACTTTTACTCTCAATCAAACTATGAAGAGTTTCATACTAAAGAACGAAAAAGTCATCACTGAAGGAGGAGCCAATGCTTCTCTTTACAAAGAAGCTAACAAATATTGCAAAGTGATCTTGGGGAGACTCTCTCATGGAAGTGGCTGCCTCAAAGCTACCATTACTGTTGTGGTTCTAGCTACTGTAGGAACCACTGCTGCAGTTGTTCAATATATTTGTTTTTAGGATTCTGAACTGATTAATGAATGAAAATGGAATGAGATGACAAAATTGTGACTTGTTCAATTTTAAAATTGTTTGAAATATTATCATTTGGGTGTGATTTCCTACCCATTCATTCGAACTTTAAATTTTCTCTTAAATCATTTGAAATTGTTATCTATATAATAATTGAAGTATCAAACTCTTTGAGAAAGAACAAGATTATGTTGATAAAAGACTCTTCCTTTTATTCCCTTGAAAACTAACTCAAAACCAAGTTTACACAATCTTAATCTTGTTTAAACTAACTCAAGATTGTGTAAACTTGGTTTTGAGTTAGTTCCAAGGAATATC